>NW_018219417.1:270908-282373 GCF_001263595.1 Phalaenopsis equestris | reverse complement strand
TATATATATATATATATTAACATCTCTACATAGAGTAGGCCACAAAATTCAATTTGTAAAATTTTATGAATAATTCTATCAATTCCAAAATGACCCCCTAAATTTAGAATCATGACATTTTTAAATGGTTTCTTTAATTTCTTCATAAAGCACACATCTCTTGATAATTAAATCTTTACATTGTTTGTATAAAAATGGGTCATCCCAAAAGTAAAATTTTGCATCATGAATAAATCTTCTCTATTGTGGCTTTGTTATTCATATTGTAAAACAACACTAAAATGTAGTTCACAATATCAACATATCATGGTATTTCCCATTCTTTAACAGTATAAAGTTGTTCATCCGGAAAAGTTCTATTGATTTCTCTTTTAAGATAAAATGTTTCTTCCTATTTTAGCCTAGATAAATGATTAGTTATTTGATTATCAAAACCTTTTCTATGTTTACCACAAAATCAAATTCTTGCATTAGAAGTACCCATCTAATTAATCTTGGTTTCACATCCTTCTTTTGTATCAAATATTTTATAGCAAAATATTTTATAGCAGAGTGGTTTGTGGTTTGTATGCACAACTCATTTAGCTCCAATTAGATATGACCTAAACTTTTTAAAAGCATAAATAATTGCTAATAACTCTCTTTCAATTGTGATATAATTAATTTGAGCATCATTTAGAGTTTTACAAGTATAACATATAACTTTAAATTTTTTTTCATATCTCTGCCCTAAAACAACTCCAATTGCATAATCACTTGCATCACACATTAGCTCGAATGGTTTTTCCTAATCAGGTGAAACAATTATAGGAGCAGTGATTAATTTTTTCCTTTAATGTCTCGAAGGCATTAAGGCACTCTTGATTAAAATCAAATATTATATCTTTCTCAAAAAGTTGGCATAAAGGTTTTGTAATTTTTGAAAAAAGTTTTATATATCTCCTATAAAAAATAGCATGTCCTAAAAAAGTTATAACTCCTCTGACAGTAGTAGGTGGAGGTAGGTTAGCTATAACTTGAATTTTTGCCAGATATACTTCCATGCCATTTTTAAAAATTTTTTGCCTAAGTACAATTCCTTCTGCACCCATGAATTGTCATTTTTTGTAGTTTAATACTAAATTCATCTTTTCACGTCGTTCTAGTACTTTCTCTAATTTATTTATACATGTTTTATATGAACCTCCAAACACATAAAAATCATCCATAAAAATGTCTATCCCTTTTTTAATTAAATCACTAAAAATTGACATCATAAAACAAATGGCATTCATTAAAAAATGGATGTAGGTGCATTACATGAACCAAATGACATTCATTGAAAAGCAAATTATCATAAGGACTAGTAAATGTTGTCTTCTCTTGATCCTCAGGAGCAATAAGAATTAGATGATAGTTTATATATCCATCTAAAATGCAAAAATATTTGTGCCCAATTAGCCCATCCAACATTTTGTCCAAAGAAGGTGAAGGAAAGTGATCTTTCCTGGTGGTTGAACTTATTTTTCTATAATCAATGTAGATTTTCCATCCAGTGATTTGTATTGTTGGTATTAATTCTTTATTCTCATTTGTCACAACAGTCCCATTCTTAGGAATGCAGTGAATTGGACTCACACAAACACTATCTGAAATAGGATATATTATTCTAGCATCTAACCATTTTAAAATTTTTTCCTTAGCAACTTCTTTCATGATCAGGTTTAATCCCTTTTGAGGATCAACTTTTGGTTCATGATGTTATTCTAATAAAATTCTGTGCATACAAATCGAAGGACTGATTCATTTGATATCAGCTAACGTCCATCCAAAGGCTTTCTTATATCTTCTTAAAGTTTCCAACAACTTTTGTTCTTGTGCTTCAGTTAATTCTAAGGATATGATAACATGTAATGCAGATAAATCTCCTAAAAAGGATTATTTTAAAAGGGTAGGAAATATTTTCATTTCAAGCTGTGAGATAGCTGTACCTTTAAGTTTACTCAAAAGGACTCCTGTCTGAAAGTGTGGCTTAAGAGGTTAGCTTGATCACAAGCTTATCTACGAGGATAGATAGAGAGTTGTTACTACACCAGAGAAAAAAAGATGTGATGTGTAATACTAAAGTTTCTACATGGATGTACTCAACATGTTGTTTTGGGCAGTTTCAGCATGTGATCAGTTATACTACATGTTTGGAGAAGAATTATCAAAGTTTTTGAATTTTAGCATATTTCTTGAGTTTCCTTTATGTGTGATTTATGAGAAGCCGTATGACCACACATTGGACCTAGATTATAATGAATAAAGAAAAATACAAAGAAAGTTTAATGAGAAAAGTAAAATTCCAAACAAGAGGATTAATTAAAGAAAATCAGATTTAAAAATACTCTAGTAGTAAAAAGAAAAAAAATATATAATAAAACAATAAAGAATGATAAGTGAATTCTCTCAAATCTCTCACATTTTGTGTTCTTCACACACATTCCACATTCACCGCACAAGTTCCTCTATCTAAACAAGTTGCCACAACTTTCCTTCTTTCCCAAAATCTCACACTCAATAGAAAATTCCATGAAACTTCAGGGTCAGTACATGAATTATGATTCCTTTTAACTAACTCTTGGGTTGGATGTTAGTCCTCAAGCTTTCCTTCCCAACATATCTTGTCACCTCTTATGTTAGATTTGAGTCCCCGAGCTTTCCTTCTCAATGTAGTAAATTATAAATTCCCTTCTATTACCTCTTGGGTTAGATGTGAGTCCCCGAGCTTTCCATCCCAATGTAGCTCGTCACCACTTTGGTTGGATGTGAGTCCCGGAGCTTTCCTTCCTAATGTGACACCCTTCGTGACCTCTTTTGTTGGATGTGAGTCCTAAAGTTTTCCTTCTCATTGTAGCAAATTTAAAATTCCCTTCAGCAACCTCTTGGGTTTGATGTAAGTCCCCGAGCTTTCTATCTCAATGTAACTCGTCACCTCTTAGGTTGGATGTGAGTCCCCGAGCTTTCCTTCCTGACATGACACCCTTCATAAACCTCTCGAGTTGGATGTGAGTCCCTAAGATTTCCTTCTAAATTTAGTAATTTTGAAATTCCCTTCCGCTATCTCTTGGGTTGGTGATAGTCCCCTAGCTTTCCTTCTCAATGTAGCTCGTCACCTCTTAGGTTGGATGTGAGTCTGATACACCAAAATAATGTATTGTTTTAAGTACAAATTTAATGCTTATGTTTAGTGATATTGCACTTTAAAGAATAATATTTTCATGTTTTTATTTTAGGAAAATCAAGTTTAGGCATTTGGAGCAAAAGTAGCAAAGGGGACGAAATTTAGAGCAAAAATAAAGAATTTTGTGATTCTAGCGCCTGAAGACGCGCCATAACTCTCGCTTGAAGTGCCCCTTTAAGAGATTTGGCAGATTAAGCGCTAGAATTGGCGCTTGAAGTGCTAATTTATAGAAAGTTGACGCATGAAGTGCCAAAACCCAAAACAGTGCTAACTTAAGCAAGTTGGCACTTGAAGCGGTAGAACCAGCTCCTAAGGTGCCAGAAACGACTTTTTATAAATTAAGGTGGTTTGACATAAATTTTGCACAAATTTTGAAGGTACCACTTGTATCTAGATTCCCTATAAAGTGATTCAATGCATCTAGACACTTTATAAGGTTCTTTTATGAAGGGATATGTCTCTTGGATCAATAGACATGTCTTTTGAAATTCAAAAGGGTTGAATTTTGGAGAGAATTTTTGAGGGAATTTTGAATTCTTTTTGGAGGGATGCAACCGTTAATAAAAGAGGAGAAAGTTTAGGGCATCAAAGGTGGCGTGAGGGGTTTCAAAGAAGACGTGTGAGAGTGGTTTCGAAAGAGAAGAAGAGGAGGCGTGTGAGAGAGGGAAATTCAAAGACTTGGAGATTTTCTTCTGGGGTTGTAAGAGGAGAGGGAAGGTGAGAGATTTCTTCTTCATTACACTTCTAAGAGAGAATTGAGAGTTCTTGTAAAGAGGGAAAGTGCCTGAAGAGAACTTCTAGGGAAGGATTGTGAGTAAAGTTGTGTCTTTTATTTCTTTCTTTTTGTAAAATTATTTTTATATATGAAATCCATGTTTTATTTTTTCCTTCTCATGAATTCTGAGCAGCATTTTTGGTCATTTTCCCTACTTTACAATATGCTTTTATGCAGGATTGATTTTATTTTATACGGTTTTAAAAGCCAATAATTTGTGAGAATTCAAACTCTGATCTTCATTTACTTTTTGATCCGGCCAATCGAAATGTTTAAATGTGTTGAGAAACATATGTTTGAAACGGGCTATGATTTGTACAACATAGTGAGAATCACATTTAATTCCTTGGGAGAGGATGTCATCCATGGGGTTGAGTGTAAATAAATAGGGAAATATACTTTGTTTGATGCATAATTGAAGATTTTAAGGTGACAGATTAAAATCGCCAATTTGGTTCAATTGATTAGAAACTAATGCAAGATTGTTAGCCCTCCAAGGATGAAGTAGTGGGAACTCTAGAGTGGCAGTCGGTATCCTCCCAGCTTAAGCACGAAATTTGGGACCAAACTCTTGATTATTCAATGTTCTTTATGCACTTGAAAGAGTTTATGCACTTGAAAGAGGGAGGGTAAAGAATAGGATAGCTCCTATTTGGCACAAAATAATTTTTATATATTTTTAAATGATTTTAATTTCTTCACAATCCATATACTAATTGTAAAGGGATGCTTACTTAAATTTGAACTCTTCATAAAAAAAAAACTTTGTTTAGATTTCATAAGTTTGTATTTCATAAGTTTGTGTTTAGATTTCATAAGTTTGTTTTTGAAAGTTTAGCAATTAATTTAATTAACTTAGTTCTTTTAACTACATTTTATTTTGCATAGTATAAATTGCTTTAGATTTAAATTTTGTACTTTAGTTTTTTAGTTTAAATTACGTTTTACATTACAATCATAAGAATTTACCTATAGTATTTATAACTTCGATATGGGATCGAAATCTAGGACTCCATTAGAATCCTTTATTACTTGAACGATACGTATACTTGCATTATTATAGGGGGATTTGACAGTTTAAGGATTTTTAAAAAGAAAAAAAATATTTTTACAAAAGTTATTTTTGTTAGGTTTACATAAAATATTTATTATTATAACTCATATGTGTATTTGGTAATATTGAAAAAAAATTTCAAAGTTAACACAAACAAATCCATCGCATCAAGTTTTTGGCACCATTGTCAGGGAAGTAAGAGAAAGTATTAGTAAATTACTTTATAATTTAAAACATTTTATTTGAACTAAAATAAACAATATTACTGAAGAAACTATTTGTAATTTAATTTGAATATTTTCATATTTTAGTGTGCTTGCTTAATTTAATTGCTTATTGTGCTTGTTTATGCATAGTTTAAGATCTGAAGATTATGATTTCAGAGGTAGAAAAAATTATTAGAAGAATTTGAAAATATCAAAAAGAGATAGATAATTTTAGCAAAATGGCTTGCAACTCAAGTATTGTTGTAAATCAAAATGGACATCAACAGGGACCTTTAAGAGATTATGCTAATCATACAGTAGATGAAATTCATTTAAGAATACAAAACCTTGTTGTTGCTGTCAATTCAATTAAGCTTAAACCTTCTATTATCTAAATGGTACAAAAAAATCAGTTTAAGGGAACACCAACTGAAGATCTTAATTTACACCTTGCTAGTTTTCTAGAATTGTATGTTACAATTAAATATGATGGAGTGTCTAATGATGTCGTTAGACTTAGGTTTTTCCTTTTTCAATAAGATATAAAACTAAGATTTGGTTATACTCATTAGCACCTGGATCTATCAGAACTTGGGGAGACTTATCACAAAAATTTCTATCTAAATATTTTTCACCTTCAAAAACTGCTAAGCTTAGAAATGATATTACATCTTTTTGTCAGTTTGAAGGAGAATCAATTTATGAAGCCTAGGAAAGATTGAAAGATCTCCTTAGGAAGTGTCTGCACCATGCATTGCTAGATTGGTTAATAATTAAAACTTTTTATAATGGATTGATTGGATCTCTTAGATCAATAATTGATGCTGCTCTTAGTGGATCATTAATGTCAAAACAATTTGATGAAGCATATTCTTTAATTTAAGAGATGATCACTAATAAATTTTAATGGCCCTCTAAAAGGGTAAATCTAAAAGAGTAGTCAGTATTCATGATTCCAATGCACTATCAATGTTAGCTACCCAAATAGTTGCTATATCAAAGAAGTAAATCAATATGGAATGAATTATTCTCAGACACAATATGCGCTTGAGGAAAACTCATTGGGACAAATTATAGAATCTCAATCTTATTATGAAACCTTAAATGCAATAAATAATCATTCTAATAATCCTTATACCAATTATTATATTCCTGGTTGGAAGAACCATCCAAATTTTAGTTGGAGTAATAATAACTAATGCTGCAAATCCGCATTGGGGAAACAATGCTGCGAACCATTGGAAAACTCCAAAAATTAAGGAAATCAAACTTATAAACCTTATTACCCTCTAGGTTTTAATAATTTACAGAGTAAGGAAAAAAAGTTATGAATGGAAGAATTAATATTACAAATGGGAACTCAATTACAAAGTTAAGGAGCTGCAATTAGAAACATGGAAAATCAATTGGGATGTATTGCTACTGCACTTAGCAGTAAACCTCCAGGAATGTCACCCAGTAATGCTGAACTAAATCATAAAGATTAGAATAAAGAGAAAATTAAGGCTATATAACTGAGAAGTGCAAAATAATTGGAAACTAGAGTTAAAAAAGAAGTGGAAGTTGAAGTTGAGAAAGATGAGATGGAAAATGAAAATATGGTGAAGATTTTCATTTTGAGTATGAATGTCCTATTAAACAAAGGAAAATCAATGTAGAAATACCACCACCTCCATTTCCTCAAAGGATGATGCAGAAAAATGGAGATTTCCAATTTTCAAAATTTTTTAAGATATTGAGGAAATTAACGATGAACATTCTATTTGTTGAAGCATTGGAACAAAGGTCAAGCTATGTGAAGTTCATGAAGGATATACTTAATAACAAAGGAAGATTGTAGATAATGAGACTATTTCACTCAGTGAGGAGTGTAGCACTATAATTCAGAAGAAGCTTTCTGAAAAACTTCAGGATCCTAGTAGTTTTACTATTCCTTGTGCTCTTGGTGATAGATTTTTTAGCATTTTTCATAATTCTTTTATGTTATTAAGAAGCCATTATTAATCTTATGCCTTTATCCATTTTTAGAAGGTTTGGTTTAGGAGATAATTCACCTAAAGGTTTGGTTTAGGAGATATTTCACCTACAACTATAACTCTGTAATTAGCCAATTGTTCGATTATCTACCCTAAAGGAGTTATAAATGATGCTTTGGTAAAAGTTGATAAATTTATCTTTTCTGTGGACTTTGTTGTATTAGATATGGAGGAAGATAAATAAATTCCTATCATTTTAGGAAGACCATTCCTAGCCACTAGAAAAGTTTTGATAGATGTACAGAAAGGAGAACTCTTAACGATGCTCAAATTAAATATTTATAATATGGATTTTATTGACCTACTCTATTTAGAGATGTTAATACATATATATATATATATATATAAACATGTGATCGGTGTCAGAGAGGTTCTTTAAAGTGCAATATCATCAAAAATAGTATAAAATAGGTATAAAAATCTCAACATATTTTCCTTTGGTCAATACCTTTATTTGGAAATGTGTATATATTGATTGTTGTGGATTATGTGTCAAAATGGATTGAAGCAATCACTTTAGCTCGATGTGATGCTCGAAGTGTTTCAAAATTTTTAGTCAAAAATATTTTCACAATATATGAAATGCCGAGAATAATCATTATCGATGGAGGATCTCATTTTAGGAAACCAACAATTGTAAGGTTGGTGAAAAAATATAATATCATGCATAAAATTGCAACAATTTATTATCCCCAAACTAGTGGTATAGCAGAAATCTCTAATCGTGAAATCAAAAGCATTTTAGAAAAAATTGTGAATCCTAATAAAATTGATTAGTCTGCTAGATTAGGTACTGCATTATAGGCTTATAGGACAACTTACAAGACACTTATGGAAATGCCCCCGTATAGATTAACTTTTGGGAAGACTTGTCACTTACAAGTAGAATGGAGCATAAAGTCTATTGGGCTATTAAGGAGTTCAATTTTAATTTGGAAGATGCTGGTGAGAAAAGATTATTACAATTGAATGAGCTTAAAGAAATTAGAAGAAATCTTATGATAATTCTAGGATTTATAAATAGAAAAATGGCATGATCAGAAAATACAAAGATAATAATAAAGAGAATTTGAACTTGGACATGAGGTTTTATTATATAATACAAGATTGAAATTATTTTCTGAAAAACTGAAGTCAAGGTGGAAAGGGCCATTCAAAATTGTAAAAGTCTATCCCTATTGAGCTGTTAGTATTGATGATCCCTAGACTGGAAGGGTATTTAAAGTGAATGGGCTCAGAATGAAACTATAGTTTGATGGTCGAAGACTAGTTTTTAAAGTGACTGTAACTTTAGTGTCACCTAAAGTAAAGACTGAGAATGTCGGGCTGACAATATTAAACCAAGCGCTTTGTGGGAGACATCCCATATTTATCGTTGTTTATTTTTGCTTATATGTTTTTTGTTTGGAATATTATATTTTTATAGAAATATCCATAATTTTATGGATTCCGTGTAATTGAGAAACTTGAAATTATGAAAATATTTAAAAGCATTATTATCTACCTAATTTTATAGAAGATTTAAGAATTTATTGGATTGAAATCAAAATGGCAAAAAATTATAGAACTGGCGCCTGAGGTATCAGATTAGCGCCTAAAGTGCACTTTCCAGAGAGCTGGCGCCTTAAGCCCCAGAATTGGCTCCTGAGGCGTCGTGGTGACGTAAATGACTTAAAACGTTTCATATGACGATTTTTGGCAGGTTATTCTTCTTATAGCTCTTAAAAATAGATTCCAAAGTCTATTTTAGGGGTAAAATGAGGGAAGAGTCATTACGTTTTGAATCCAATGGCTTCCCGCTCTAAAAATTTTTTGAGATGTGAAATTTTCAACCTTAGAAAGTTGGTCAGTTTTGATGCGTAGAAGTTACATGACTGTGTTCTTGTGAAGAAGAGGCTAATCAAGGAAATGGTATTTGTGAATCGAGGATTCAACACACCTAATACACGAGTGGAAGAGATAATTGGGTAGAGACTTTGGGAAGTGCTTTGTTATACCACTGCCGCTGTAGTTTTTTCTATGGTGAAAGAGTTTTATGCAAATCTTCATGGAATCAACCAAGGAATTGTCTATGTGCGAGGCAAGTGTGTACAATTCACTGCTTCAAGAATAAATGATATGTATATGATTGAAAGTGTTCCTATTTTCTACTATGCAAATTTTACCCCTATAAGAGATAATATGAACGAACTCTATCGATACCTTACTGATGAAGATACAAATTGGGAGGCCAGAGATGATGGAACTGTAAGTTTTTTTTCATCATTGTTGAATCTTGCATCTAAGGCGTGGCATTTCTTTATTGCATCAAAATTATTCTCCACTATGAAAATTAGTAAAGTAAAAAAGGAGAGTGTTATTTTGAATTATTGTAATCAAACTGGAAAACCTATTGAAATTGGTGCAATAATTGTGAAATAATTTTTGGTTTGATCGTTAACGGATCTATACTGGACTATGACATCCATCTACTATTTTACTATTGTGTAGTCAATCACAAGTGCCATATGAAAGTTGGGATAAAGTGCTTCTTCCTTGGAAGCCTATGGACCCCACCCAGAAGTTTATTGCAACTGCATTGGGTTGGGAGCTGAGAATGATATGAATATACTGATGGATCAATCATCCCATAATTCATCATCAATTCAACCTCACTTAAGTTTGAATGCATTTTTAAAGAGGATAAAGAAGATAGAGAAAGAGCAACAGAACCTTAAGCTTGCAAATAGGAATATTTCTGAAATATTGGATCATTTGGATTGGAGGCTGAAGGAAAATTTTGAACACACTAGACGTATTGAAGATGGTTTGGTACCTATGTTCAATAAACATGCTTGGATAGAGGAAGATGCAACAGATAAATTTCCTTATCGACCACCCTAAAACTTGTACGTACACTACCAATCTATGGGAGATATTCCAGAGGATGAGAGCGAAGAAGTTGTTTGAACTTACTTTATGCACGAACGCTTATTTAGTACTACTTACTTATGTTATTGTGTTATGTTGGATTGCATTTACTTTTATTTTTTTAACTCTATTTGTGCTTGTTGTTGAGCATTTTGATGTTTAGATTTCAATGTTAGGATGTTTGGTTTGCTTTAGACACTGAATTTGATTTTGTTGGATTGAAAACTGTCAATTTGTAATAATGCATTTTTTATATATAAAAGTAAGTTTTGTTTTGTTTGTGAAAGTTATGTTTTAGAAAATTATTTAATTATTAATATAAGAATTTATTTGAGTTAATTAGAGGTTGACGTAAATGTTGACCTCACTTTTGTGAGGACACATTACCAATAATATCCATAATTTATATTGGGAAGGAATCTACTACAGTTAACTTCATAATTATATCCTCAAACCTATTTAACCTTAACATTTAAGGTTAAACATCAATATACCCTTTTGAGCCCAAATTCTGGAGACATCCCAGATAGATTAAGAAAATCGTAATAAGGTGACACATTGACCACACCGGTCAACCCTTGACGCAAATGATCAAATTTAGTTAAAATGGTCAACCCATGACCTAGTGACCATCACATGTACCACATTGGTCAACCCAAAGACCAAATTAGTCAAACTTGATCAAAATGGTTAATCCATGACCCAATGACCATCATATTGACCACCCGGTTAACTCAAATACCGAATTGATAATACCTTGGTTAAATTGATCAATTTTGAGCCCAATGGTGACCACATTAATCACTTGGTAAACTCAAATCCCAAAATGGTCAAACTTGATCAACTCGTCAACTCAAGACAATGTGATCACCATAAAGCCAACCATGGCCCTACGATTAACCCAAATTCAGAAGACATCACCTTAGGAATTATTTGACCACATGGTTAATGATACACTGAAAATATATTCATTTTTAGAACCCATATTTTATACTCACTCATTTTTGGTGACATTTTTGGTGACATTGTACTTTAATGGAAGATATTTTGATGTTTTCTTGCAGGTTGTTGATTTTTAGGGCTTAAAGCAAAAAGAAAACAAATAGGATGAAATATAGAGTCAAAATTAAGTTTTTGAAGAAATGCTCAATGTCGGAAGCGCCGAGGTCAGCGCCGACGGCAATAACGGTGCAGCACAATTTAACGCTAGAGATTTTTACTCAGCACTGACGATGCCAGACCAGCACCGATGGCGCCAAAGGCGGGGGCGGACCCGCTC
>NW_018219417.1:239689-270887 GCF_001263595.1 Phalaenopsis equestris | reverse complement strand
TATTTGGACACTAGAAGGTTCGATGTATTTGGACAACTTTTTGAAGAGTTTTTGGAGGCAACTCTTGGAGAACCAACCTTAGGCTCTATTTGGGGCCAAATTTCATCAGAAAATGAGCTCCTATATGTTTTTCACTCCTCTACGTTCATTTTTCACTCCACATCATTCCATTCCACTACCTTATTGGAGTAAATTAGTGATTTTACTTTCATAGTTTAGAGTTTTTGTGGTGAGATTTAGTGTGAAACTTTTCGTAAGAGCGTTCGAGAAGGAGAAAAGTGAGAGAATTCTTTATCCCGCAATTCTAAGGAAAGGATAAAAACGATTTGCTTTGAGAAAGAGTTTCAGATAAGTTTGTTTGTTTATTTAGTTTTGTATGAACTTTATTTTATTTATGAAACTTGCGTTTTGTCGTTTCTTTCTAATGAAGTCTGAGTAGTCCCTCTATCTTTCACCTTACTCTGATATATGGTGAAATGAAGAGATAAAATGAATGTGCCATAATTAAAATATAAAATAAATTGCGAGGATTTTTAAATTTTGAAGTTAATTTACTTTCAGTCTAGCTAATTGATTTGTTAAATTATGTTGTGAAACATATAATCCGGGAAATGGAATATGAGTTCTACAACAGAGTGAGGATCACATTTGATTTCATGAAGGAGAAATTCGTTCATGAAATTAAGTGCAAATACATAGGGAAATATTCTTTGTATCCTCCTAGCCTAGCCACGGATTTAGGGACTAAACTTAAGATTAGCCAATGATTTTCTATGCACTGTATCAGGGTAGAGAATTAAAATTACACCTATTTGGCACAATCCATATTAAAAACATTTATCTCATCTCATTTCATCAGAATTTTAATTTAGTGGGAATGATGCTTTTTCACATATAAAATCTTCATTACCTAGACATAGCTCTTAGATTAGTATTTAATATTTAAAAGTTGCATTTCTGTTTTTGTTAATAGTTAAGTAGATTAGTTTGGTTAAAATCTCAACATTCAAAATTAGTGACAGTGATTTTGTTTGATTTTCTATAAATTTCCTATTAAAATTTATCATTACTAACTTACACTTCCCCGTAGGATCGATATTTGTTGCTTAAATAGAAAGTCCATTATTACTTGATAACGATATGTATACATGCATAGAATCCCA
The DNA here is from genome assembly GCF_001263595.1 of Phalaenopsis equestris. Taxonomy (NCBI): domain Eukaryota; kingdom Viridiplantae; phylum Streptophyta; class Magnoliopsida; order Asparagales; family Orchidaceae; genus Phalaenopsis; species Phalaenopsis equestris. Next base: position 269,724 of record NW_018219417.1, on the reverse strand, counting down.
TTATTAAGGACCTATAATTATATATATTTTACACAACTTACTTTTCATACAGGGATCAAGTCTTTGGCGCTGTAGTGGTGTCAACTTCATAAATCCTTACATACAAAAAAATCAGGATTAAGTTTTTGGCGCCGTTGCCAGGGAAGGTAACAGTTAAATTTAATTAAATTAAATAGTTTTCATAAATTAGGAAATTTAGATAATATATATAAAAATGTATAAAAACATAAAAAAATAGAAAAAAAATCCAAAAAGAAATTCAATTAAGATTGTATTTTTAAAAATTCAATTAAGATTGTATTTTTCAATTAAGATTGTATTTTTAAAGAAATTTTATCTTGCTTGCTTTATTTGTTTATGCGATGTTACATCTTTTTAACAATTTGGAGGGAAATCAATGTATCAAGCCAGGGAAAGATTTAAGGATCTTCTTAGGAAATGTTCACACCATGCTTTGCCAGATTAGTTAATAATTCAAACCTTTTACAATGGATTGGTAGGATCATTAAGATCTATTATAGATGCTGCTGCGGGTGGATCATTAATGTCAAAACCTTTTGATGAAGCATATTATTTAATTGAAGAAATGGCTACTAATAATTTTTAATGGACCTCTAAAAGGGTAAATCCTAAGAGAGTAGCCAATATTCATGATTTTGATGCAATGTCTATTTTGGCATCTCAAATTGCTACTATTTTTAAAAAGATTGATCAAATAAGAGTGAACTATTCTCAAATACCCCCAGTATTAGAAGAAAATTCACTAGGACGAATTATTGATACTCAACAATCTTATGAAACTTTAAACGCTATAAATAATCGAAATAACAATCGCTATTCTAATTATTTTAACCCTGGATGGAAAAATGACCCTAATTTTAGTTGGAATAATTATAATACTTTGTTGAATCCATCTAGAAATCTGAATTATCAAGGAAATCCTAATTTTTGACCTTATTATCCTCCAGGATTTAACTCCAATCCTAACCCACAAGTTAAGGAAAAGAAGTTGACAATGGAAGAAGTGATGTTGAATATGTGAAATCAAATACATAATCAAGGGGCTGCTATTAGAAATATTGAAAATCAATTAGGACATATTGCTACTACACTTAGTAACAGACCTTCTGGAATTCTTTCGAGTACTGTGAAAGTTAATCCAAAGATCAAAATTAAGAGCAAATTAAGGCAATTCAATTACGAAGTGGAAAAGAAATTGAAACAAGGATCCAAAGAGAAACTGAAGTTGATGAAGAGAAGGAAGAAATGGAAAATGAACAAACACAGGTTCCTGTAGATAGACCATTACCTTCGTTTCCTCAAAGACTGAAGCAGAAGAATAAAGATAAACAATTTACAAAAGTCATGGAAATCCTTAAGAAGTTAACGATAAATATTCCTTTTGTTGAAGCTTTGGAACAAATGCCAAATTATGTGAAATTTATGAAGGATGTACTAAATAAGAAAAGGAAGTTTACAAATCATGAGACCCTTGCACTCAGTGAAGAGTGTTGTGCTATTATTCAGAAAAAGCATTTTGAAAAATTAAAAGATCCTCGTAGCTTTACTATACCTTGTGCGATTGGTGAAAAGTTTTATGGAAAGGTTTTATGTGATTTAGGAGTGAGTATCAATCTTATGCCCTTATCGATCTTTAAATGTTTAGATTTAGGAGAAATTTCCCCTACTACTATAAATCTTCAGTTAGCTGACCGATCAATAACTTATCCAAAAGGAGTTATAAAAGATGTACTAGTTAAAGTGGATAAATTTATTTTCTCTGTAGACTTTATAATATTGGATATGGAGGAGGATAAAGAGATTCCTATTATTTTAGGGAGACCATTTCTTGCAACAGGAAAAGCTATAATTGATGTAAAAAAAGAGAATTAATAATGAGAGTTAATGATCAAGAAGTAAAATTTAACATAGCAAAAGCTATGAAATATCCTGCAATAGAAAAAGATAATGAATGTTTCAGGATGGAAGTAGCTGAGTATTTAAGTAATGAACAGTTTAAGAAAGAATTCAAAGATAAATTTAAGCAAGGAGAAATTTTTGAAAATGAAGATGAAGTTAAAGAAGAAGATTTCGATTATATTCAGGGCAAATTTGAAACGTTAGACTTGTTGGAAAATGATAGCAAAAATCTTATTCCTTCAAGTATTAAACCACATGAATTTGAATTAAAAATATTACCTGCCCATTTAAGGTATGTATTTTTAGGAGAATCATCTACATTGTCTATTATTATATCTTCCGAGTTAACTGAAATTCAGGAAGAGAAGTTAATAGAAATGTTGAAAAAGTTTAAAAAGGCTTTTGGATGGACTTTAGCAGATATTGAAGGAATTAGTCCTTCAATTTATATGCACAAAATTTTATTAGATGAATAATATGAACCTAAAGATGATCCTCAGAGAAGATTAAACCCGATAATGAAAGTTGTTAAAAAAGAGATTTTAAAATGGTTAGATGCTTAAATTATATATCCTATTTCAAATAGTATTTGGGTAGGCCCAATTCACTGTGTTTCAAAGAAAGGACGAGTGGCTATTGAAGAAAATAAGAAAAATTAATTAATGCCAATAAGACAAGTAACTGGTTGGTGAATTTGCATTGACTATAGAAAATTAAATATGGCCACCAAAAAAGATCACTTTCCTTTACCCTTTCTAGACTAAACGTTGGATAGATTGGCAGGGAAAAAGTATTATTAATTTTTAGATGGATATACTGGTTATCACCAAATTCTAATTGCTCCAGTGAATCAAGAGAAAATAATATTTACAAGCCCATATGGAACATTTGCTTTTGGTTGACTGCCTTTTGGATTATGCAATGCACCTGCAACATTTCAAAGATGTATGATGAACATGGAATGAAATTTTATAGAACATGGAATGAAAGTGTTTATGGATGATTTTTCCATATTTGGAACTTCGTTTGAATTATGCCTTAATAATTCAGAAAAAATTATAGAAGTGTGTGAAAAAGTCAATTTAGTATTAAATTGGCAAAAATGTCAATTTATGGTTGCAGGAGGTATTGTACTTGTGCATAAAATTTCTGAAAAAGGCATGAAAGTAGATCCTACAAAAATCCAAGGTATAGAAAAATTACCACCACCTACTAGTGTTAAAGGGGTGAGAAAGGGGTGAGAAGTTTTCTAGAAAAAGGGGTGAGAAGTTTTCTAGAACATGCTAGTTTTTACAGGCGCTATATAAAAAAATTACAAAAAATAACTAAGCTTTTAAGCCAACTTTTAGAAAAAGATACAAAATTTTATTTTAATGAAAGATTGTTAAAAGCATTTGAATTATTAAAGAAAAAATTAGTCACTGCATCTATAATAGTACCAACTAATTGGAAAAAATCAATTGAAATAATGTGCGATGCTAGTGATTATTCTATTGGGACTATATTAGGAAAAAGCCACGATAGAGTTTTTAAGGTTATATATTATGCTAGCAAGACTCTAAATGAGGCTCAAATTAATTATAATTATTATGCTAGCAAGACTCTAAATGAGGCTCAAATTAATTATACTACTACAGAAAGAGAGTTATTAGCTATTATTTATGGCTTTGATAAATTTAGACCTTATTTAAATTGAACTAAATGTATAGTTCATACAGATCATTCTATTATTAAATATTTAATGCAAAAGAAGGATGCTACTATTGCAAGAGTTTGATTAGATGGATACTTCTATTGCAAGAGTTTGATTTTATGGTGATTGATAAAAAGCAAAAAGATAATTAAATAGTTGATCATTTGTCTAGAATAGAAATAGGAATATTAACTAATTTTGCAAATGAAATTTTAGAGAATTTCCCTGATGAACAATTATATAGTATTGATGAAATGGATGTACCGTGGTATGTTTGGTATGCTGATATAGTGAATTATATTGTAAGTGATATTCTACCACCTGATATAAAAAATCCATAATTAGAGAAGTTTATATATGATTCAAAAGACTATATTTGGGATGACTCATATTTATAAAAACAATGTAAAGATCTAATTATTAAAAGATTTGTGCCTTATGAAGAAACTCAATAGATAATTGAAAGATGCCATGATTCTGAATTTGGAGGACAATTCAAAAGAACAAATAGAATTACATATAAGATTTTGCAAGCTGGATTTTATTAGTCTATTATTTTTAAAGATGTTAATGTATATATTAAAATGTGTGATAGATGTCAACGAGTAGGAAATATTTCTAGAAGAAATGAAATGCCTCTAAATTACACATTGGAAGTTAAAATTTTTGATGTGTGGGGATTAGATTTTATGTGATCATTTATGTCTTCATTTGGAAACTTATATATATTACTTGTTGTTGATTATATGTCCAAATGGATTGAAGCTATTGCTATAATCGTACCTAAATGTGATGCTCAAAGTGTTTCAAATTTTTAAATAAAACATTTTTACAAGATATGAAATGCCGAGAATGATTATTACTGATGGAGGATCTCATTTTAGAGAATAAGAGAATCAAAAAATTAATTAAAAAATATGATATTATGCATAGATTCTCTACTGTTTATCATCCTCAAACTAATGGTCTAGCAGAGATATCAAATCGTGAAATTAATCGCATTTTAGAAAAGGCTGTAAATCCTTATAAATTAGATTGGTATTTTAGACTTGGCACAACATTATGGGCATATAGAACTGCTTATAAGACTCTTATAGGAATGTCTCCATATAGACTGATATTTGGAAAGACATGCCACTTACCTGTAGAATTAGAGCATAAAGAATTTTGGGCTATTAAGGAATTTAATTTTAATCTAAAAGATGATGGTGAGAAAGTATTATTGCAACTCATTGAACTTGAGGAGATTAGAAATGAAGCATATGATAATGAAAAAAATCTATAAAGAGAAAATGAAAATATGGCATGGCAGGAAGATTATTCAGAATAAATTTGAACCTGGACAAGAAGTTCTATTATATAATACAAGATTGAGATTATTTCCAGGAATATTGAAATCCAAATGGTTAGGATCATTTAAAGTAATTAAAGTCTATCATTATGGAACTGTTGTGATTAAAGATCCTAACGCTGGAAAGATATTTAAAGTTAATGGGCATCATTTGAAACAATATTATGAATGGCACATACCTCAATTTAAAGAAGTTTTAATGTTAAGTTAACCCAACTAAACAAATGGTATGTCGGGCTGACAACATTAAACCAAGCACTTTATGGGAGGCAACCCATACTTATATGGTTATGTATTACTATTTAGTTTGTTAAGTATCTTATATATTAGTATATAATAATCCTACACAATTACATTTATTATTCATTAAGCCTAATATTGGTATTGGAGTAAAAGTTGAGATTTAATTGAACGAAAAAATAAAAAAATTGCAAAAATTTGGCCACTGGCGCCGACGGTGCTCAAGGAAGTTGATCTCAGCGCGGTAGCGCCCCTCGAGAGAGCTGGACGAGCCCCTCGAGAGCGCCGGTGGTGCCGAGGATGGTTGGACGGTTCTTGCAACTTTTGGCAGACTTTGTGGGATTTCGCTCCATATGAACCACCGGGAGGTGTTTTTAAAGTCCTAAGAACTTCCTAGGATGCCTAGAAACTTCATATTTTTGGATTCCATGGCTTCTAATTTTTAGAAATAATTCGAGGTATGGAGTTTTTGATAGAAGAAAGTTTATTAGTTTCGGCGCGCAGAGATTATACGATAAAATTATTACGAAGAAATGATTGATCAAGGAAAGAGGATTTGTTAATCATGGGTTGATCAATCCAAGTGCTCCAGTTGACAAGATCATTCCGCAAAGGTAATGGGAAGATTTGTGTTACACTACCACTGTGGCACTACCGTTGCGGTTGTTATGCCTGTAGTGAAGGAGTTCTATGCAAATCTACATGGAATTACCGAAGGAGTTGTCTTCGTTCAAGGTAAGGCTGTATCATTTACCCCTGCAAGGATTAACGAATTGTATATGATAGAAAATGTTCCAATCTATCATTATGCAAATTTCATTCCTACGTGAGATTTGATGCAAGATATTTATAAGATATTTATAATTTTCTGACGGATGAAAGTAATATGTGGGAAGTACGAGATGAAGGATATATTAGTTTTCCTACTTCATCACTTAATCCAATTTTTAAATAATGGCATTTCTTTATTTATGCATAATTACTCCCTATTATGAAGATCAGTAGAGTCACCAAGGAGAGTGCTATTTTAAACTACTGCATTTAATTGGAGAAACCTATTGAGATAGGTTCGAGAAAGAGAACTTCAAAGTATTATGAATGCAGTAGGAAATCTCAAGTACCTTTTTGATGATCTAGATATGAGAATGAAAGAAAATTTTGATCACACTGGAACTTTTGAAGTGGGATTAGTTCGGATGTTTAAAAAAAAGGGGTGGATCGAAGAAAATTCGACAGATCAATTTCCGTATCGATCCTTCTACAACCTATATGTTCATTACCAATCTTTGGGAGATATTAGAGGAGGTGAAAGCACTGAAGATGAGGCTGAATGATTAAAGATTGTGAACTCTTTACTTGCTTAAAAATGTTTATGTGTTTTAGTGTAATTGTATGGATTTGGTTAGGCTTGATTTGGTTTGTTTTTACTTTAGAATTATGAACTTTGATTATGTGTATAGTTTTGTGCCAGTATTTAGTGTTGTGTCTTGATTTTGACGCTCATTTATTATTAGTTTGTTTAATAGGTATGAATTTGTGAAATGTGTTTGTAAAAAGTGTATTTTCATATATAAAAGACAGTTTGTTATTGTTTGTGAAAATGATTGTTTGTGAAATGTGTATTTACAAATTTAGATAAAAATTTGTGTTTAAAATACTAAAAACTTTAGAGAAAATTGAAAGGAAATTGAAAATTTGAAAAATCAAAATAGTGAATTTCGGGCCTTCAGTGCCGACGGTCGGTTTTGCACCTAGGGCATGATTTCGGGAGGATTTGAGGCAATTTTGAGGCAAAGAAACTTTAGATTTCATCTTCTCTAGGTAAGAGCTACACTTTAAAGTAAAAATTTTTGGTTTTCACCAAAGATTTTTCTCACATTGACTAGATCCAAAATTTTTAAATTGTTTTGAGAAATTTTGGGAAAATGCTTTGACGAAGATCTCTTACTTGGTGGATTTAAGTTTAAAGTTAATTACAATTTGATTTTCAGAATTTTTGGGATTTAATCGAATTTTTCAAATTTTTTTAGATTTCCTATGACACCTAGATCGAGCAAAAGAAAAGTAGAATACGACGAAGAGAGATTTGTTAGCTTTAGATCCAGTGCTCGATTTCATAGTTTGCAAGAAAATAAAAAAGTAATTTAGGATCGAGGTCTTAAAAATCTAGGAGGTGAAGTTGAACGATTAATTATCACTTGTCAATTGGAAAACTTTTGTTATTTTACTACCGATGCGATAGCTGGGATTGTAATGGAATTTTATGCCAACCTTCCTGATGCTTCTAATGATTTTTTTTTTGTTCGAGGAAAACGGGTGGAGTTTACTCCAAGAAAAATTAGTGAGTTTTATCAGTTAGAAGATGTGTATAGATGCTAGTATCATTCCTTTTGTGCTACAGATCAGGCTTTAGATGAAGTTATTTCTTTTCTGACAAGTGAAAAAGGGGCTTGGAAAATAAAACAAGCAGTTAAAAGTTAACTTTCCCCTTTCTATGTTAAAAGTAGTATATAAAGCCTGAAACTATTTATTTTTAGGAGGATGATTCTAACGAATCATCATAGTGAAGTGACCAAGGATAGAGCCATCCTGAAATACTGTGTTCAACAAGTGATGGATATAAATGTAGTCTTTGTAGGATCTATCATTTATATGAACACTCAATCTATTGTTCTAGGAGAGACCACTAGTGGATTAGCACACCCTGCTCTGATTTACACACTTTGTGAGCATGCAGGAGTAGATTTCAGACCTGATGAGGAGAGGATTGAGTCTCAGAGACCCATCGGGCCTGCCAACATCAAGACTTATGAGTCCCATATTGATTAGAGATCTGGAAGACAGGCCATGGATATTCCTTCTACTTTTAGAACCCCTGGCGGGCCTACTTCAAGTGAACCCAACAATAGGGCGTTGTTGGACCAGATGATGATTCAATAGGGAGATATTTTGAGGATGGATCATAAGATGAAAAATATGGAGGCCAGAAATGCTCACACTGATAAGCTGATTCGCCTAAAATTTGAATATGATGCTGCTTATGATGATGCTTTAGTGAGGTATCTTTAGTGAGATACCTGAGGGGTGACCATACAGTTCAATTCCCTATTCACCCAACTTATACTCTATATCAGCAACAAAAGTTAGATGTTGATGATGAGGAAGATAAAGACTGATGATCTATTTTGTTTGTTTGTTTATGTTTGTACTGTGTGATTGTATTGTTTGTGTTGTGATTTTGTTGCGACTTTTTTGTTATGTTATGTTAAACTGTAATGTGGAAAACTATTTTCATTTTTAGAATTTAGTTTAGTTCTGTTGTTATTTTCAGCACTTTGTTATGTACTATGATTACCTCTTTCTCAACAAATTTTATATGTATTATGTGCAATTTAATGTTTTTAGCCTTGTAGTTTTCATATTAGCACCTACGACATTTCAAAAGTTATATTCAAAAATCACAATCTCCATCAGAATCTCCAATAGGTATGAATTTTTTTTATGTATTTAATGCTTTCCTTTAAAGTTTCATAAAGTTCTTCTTGTAAAAATCTTTTAAAAAATTTAAGTTTGGGCGGAGAAGAAAAATCATTTTTAGAAAGGTGAAAGAACTTAATTTTATTTGTCCTCACATAATTATATTTTTAAAATTTTAAATTTAATATGACTTTTAGTATTAGAGGTTAACTTTGGATAACTATATTTATATTTCTAAATATATAGTAAATAAAGTAAAATTTTTCAATAATAAAAGTTAATTCTAGGGGCTAAGATATTTGGTAAAAGAGAATAAAACTATGTTTTTTAGTTTTAGTAAAAGAAATTTGTATTTTTGAAGTATTAAAAATTTTAAAGAGGTTCATGTAAAAAGAAAAGAATTAAACTTTATGAAATCTTTAAGTTAATATAAATTTATTAAGTGAAGAAATGTAAAAAGTTTTTAACCTTAAGAAGATGATAGTGAAGTTCAAAATCATTAAAGGCTATCCAGATATAGTAATCCTTAGAAAAAGAAAAGAAAGGAAAAAAAAAGAAAAGAAAAAAAAAAGAAAAAAAAAGAAAAAGATAAAGAAAAAGAAAAGATGTGAGAAGAAGCTTCAGGAGATGCCTATCTAAAAATTAGATTCACTTGATTCACTTGAATCAACTTAAGGATTGGCTTACTTGAATCAACTTAATGAAAGAGACTTAAATACATTTATAAAATTATGTTAGAGTATTAGCATCTTTTTTTATGAAGTTCTTTTTCATATTGTTCTTTTTCATATTAATTTCCTAAGTGACTTTAATATAACAAATTGCAATTTTTCTTGAAAGAAATAGAGGATTAGAAACCTTAGACTTAATTACTGAATATCTTTACACCTTTAGTATTAACTTGAGTTGTTTTCATTTTTTCTTAAGTTAAAACTATTATATTTGGAAAACTAAAATGTGGAAGCCTAAAAGTTAAATTCTTTACCATAAGTCATATTTTTTATGTAGTAGAGAAGTTACTTGAGGACAAGTAACATACAAGTTTTTGAAGAAATGCTCAGCGCTGACGGTGCAGAACGATTTAACGCTGGAGATTTTTATTAAGCGCCGACGGCGCCAAACCAAAGTCGACGGCGCCAAAGGTGGTGCAGACCCCATTTCTAGAAGGTTTGATGTATTTGGAAGACTTTTTGAAGAGTTTTTGGAGGCACCTCTTGGAGAACCAAGCTTACGCTCTATTTGGGGCCGAATTTCATCAGAAAATGGGCTCCTCTACGTTTTTCACTCCTCTACGTTCATTTTTTGCTCTCCATCATTCCATTCCACTAGCATATTGGAGTCAATTAATGATTTTGCTTTCATAGTTTAGAGTTTTTTGTGGTGAGATTTAGTGTGAAACTTTTTGCAAGAGTGTTGGAAAAGGAGAAAAAAGAGAGAGTTCTTCTTCCTACACTTCTAACGAAAGGCTACAAAGAATTTGCTTTAAGAAAGAGGTCCAGATAAGTTTGTTTTAGTGTTGTATGAACTTTATTTTATATATGAAATTTGTGTTTTGTCATATCTTTCTCATGGAGTCTGAGTAGTTCCCTCTATCTCTCCCCCTACTCTGAGATATGTTGAAATGAAGAAATAAAATGAATGTGCCATAACTAAAATATAAAATAAATTATGATGAGTTTTCAACTCCGAACTTAATTTAATTTTCAGTCTGACCAATTGATTTGTTAAAATAAGTTGCAAAACATATGATCCGGGAAATGGAGTATGAGTTCTACAACATCGTGAGGATCACATTTGATTTCATGAAGGAGAAATTCGTTCATGAAATTCAGTGCAAATAAATGGGGAAATATTCTTTGTTTGGTGTAAAAATGGAGAATATTTAGGTTGACAGACTGAAATCTCCAATTTGGTCTTAGTATTTAAAAACTAAAGCTAGAGTTAGCTTGAGGTGAAGGGAAGTGGGAGCTCTGGAGTGAGAGCCGGTATCCTCCTAGCTTAGTCAATGATTTTCTATGCACTGTATCAGGGTAGAGAATTAAAATTGCTCTTATTTGGCACAATCCAAATTAAAAGCATTTATCTCATATCATTTAACCAGAATTTCGTTATAGTGGGAAGGATGTTTTTTCACATAAGAAATCTTCATTACCTAAACATAGTTCTTAAATTAGTACTTAATATTTAAAATTTGCATTCTGTTTTTTGTTAATAGTTAAGTAATTTAGTTTGGATAAAAGCTCAACATTTAAAATTAGTGACAATGATTTTGTTTGATTTTCTATAGATTTCCTATTAAAATTTATTATTGCTAACTTACACTTTCCATTGCTAACTTACACTTTCCCACTTTCCTCATAGGATCGATATTTGGGGCTTAAATAGAAAGTCCATTATTACTTGATAACGATACATATACTTGCATAGAATCCCATTATTAATTACCTACAATTATAGATATTTTAGACAACTTACTTTTCATACAAGGATCAATTTTTTGGCATTGTAGTGGTGTCAACTTCATAAATCCTTACATACAAAAAATTTGAGATCAGTTAACTATGGTCAACCATTGTCGATTTTAGTCAACACGACCAAACCAAGCCATACTACCAAACCCATTGGACTCCATGACTAACCTAACAATGACAAGGTTAGGTAAGTCACATTGGTCAACCTTGGACCTGAATTGGTCAACTCTGGTAAACTTTGGTCAACCTTGGTCAAATTTGGTCAACATTTCCATTTTTATCAATATTTGGTTTCTTCATCAAAATATTTTTATTTTCTTGATTAATTAATTTTTTAATTAATTAAAGAGAGTGAAATTAAAGATTATTAGACCTAGGGTTAATTTTAAAATATTGATTTAAACTCATGGCAAGATAAATCCATGGCCAAATAAGAAATCATATTTTTACACTTAAACCCTAAACCATCATATGAAAAATAATTAATGATTCACCCACAACTCATGGATCACAAAATGACATGATTATTCCTCATGAATGACTCATGAGTCATTCCCTTTGGCTCAAGATAAAAGGGTATCATGTGGGAATTTTAAAGGAATAGTGAGGTGGAATTCCCTATGAATCCTTAAAAAGGGATGTGATGAACTCATCCTTCACCTCCCTCATTCTCCAATAAAGGAGAGACTCATATAAACTCATCCTTCTCATGAATTACGCAATCATAAACATAACATAAAAAATGATGATGAGGAGGTGTATGTGTCACCCCATCTTTAACATCATTAATTAACCAATGTAGCTTACATGATGAAGGTTATATCAGGCTATTTGAGCTACCATATACACCTCTTAAGGTACCCAATGAAGGCAAGTCAAGATCAAAATCCAAATGGTGCATTCATGGAACCTCATGATGGAAAGCTTGGAAGGACTAGCTTGGAAGGACTCAGGACTCAAACATGGTTATCTCCAAGCTCTAAACTTATCCTCAGTCATCCTCAGGATATGATCTGCCATCCCTACACAGACCTAATCCATGTAGTCACCATTGATGGCTATAAATTGACCAAGTCGTGAGCTACCAAATGGGGGGAAGAGAGAAGACATCCATATGCTACCTAATTTCTCAAACATCCTAGAGAGAAAATCTTCCCAACAGCCTAAGGAGTTGAACCCCTATCATTTCTGCCCCTAGCTTCCACTCCTCTCCTCCAATTTCACTCCCTAAAAATTGGAAAATTTTTAGGTTTGAAATAAAATTCTCCAAAGCCTCAAATTGTTCACTCTAAATCCATCCCCGAGCTCTAAGGAGAAGTTTCCTATTGAAATTAGCCTCTCCCGTAGCCTCTACCCTATAGTTAGATCAAACTGAGATCACCTTTTCATTGAACTCCTACATAGAGTTGATTTCAACTCAACTTAAAGCAAGGATGATCTTGCTGACCTCCAGAAGAAGCTATAGAACCAATCATATTGAAGCTTCATAGACTGTGGCCGAGGTAGGGACTAAAACCCTAATTTCAGTTCAGTTTCCACACATTGTGAAGTGAACTATTAATTTATGACAAATTAATCATATGAATGTCTTCTATTAGAGGGGATGACCTCTGGAAACAAAAAGAATTGAGTTTGGTCAAAGGCCCAGAGAGATCTTGAGCCAAATAAATGGATTTTTGGTTCATCTCCCTTTGGGACGATGAACCAATGTCATCCATTTCTGTGTATTGGAAATGGACAGTAGAGATGGAGTCAGAGAACAAAATTGTCCATCCAAAACAATTCAATCTGCGGGCCACATGGCTTCGACATGTAAAACTCAAGCCAATAGAACCTCACCGTGTCTGATTCGGAGCGTCTGCGGTTTGATTCAGTGCCACGTGTAATTTCCTATAAGTAGGAAATTCAATAAATATAGAAAATACCAAAAACTTAAAAAATTCATATCTTCTCACAGAAAAATCAATAAAATAAAATAAAAATACCCTTGAACTCAAGACAATGAGAAGAATATTTTGGACATAAAATCAGAATTTAATTAATTATATTTACTTTTTAATTAATTAATTACTCTCTATGGTAATTTAATTATTAAAAGTTATTTATAATTTCAAAAATTCAGAAACTTTTAGAGAATTATCTTTAAGCCCTTAAGAACTTTCCCTAATTTTTCCAAGGCTAAAAAAAAACTCCCTAAGACTCAATTTCTTAATTTCTATCAAACTTTGTGATCATTTTTAAAAAATAATTATAAAAATTGAAGAATTTGGAAATTAAAATTAGAAATGGTTAGAAAACTTAGAGTGACATTTTTTAACTCTAAAATGACAAATTTTTTTCATTTTTTAACTCTAAAATGACAAATTTTTAACCATTTAAAAATTTAAAAATGACATTTCATTTCTAGGGTCAAAATTATAAAACTGAAAATTACATATTTAACCTAGATTTTGTTAGGCTTAAGGACTAGCCTTTAGTGACATATAGGGTTGAGTTTAAACTTGAATGACATAGGGTCTAACCATCTCCTCAAGACTATTGAGTCTAACCCCATAGAGTCAAAATGACAAAATATTCAAGTCTAGTCAACTTAGACTTAATCTGAATCCAGGGTAAACCAATCAAAGACACTTAGGTTCCATCCAGGTGAACCCAAATATCTTAAATCCTAATTGGGTCTAAGAACATTTAGACCTAGTTAAACCAAGTTAAGACTTAACTACATTTGGTATAACTTAACAAATCCTAATTGGTTAAAAATTATGTTTAGGCCTAACTAAACATTAGTGAACCTTAACTACATTAGGTTTAACTCAACAAAACTTTAATTATGTCTAAATCACAATAAGAGTTAATTGAACCCAGTTAAACCTTAACTACATTAGGTTTAACTCAATAAAACCTTAACTAAGTGTAAACCACAATTAGATTTATTTAAACCTAATTAAACCTTAACTACAATAGGTTTAGCTAGAAAAACTTAATTATGTCTAAACCACAATTAGACTTAATTAAACCTAGTTAAGCCTTAACTACATTTGATTTAACTCAACAAAACTCTAACTAGGTCTAAACCACAATTAGACCTAATTAAACTTTGTTAGACCTAAGCTACATTAGGTTTAATACCATAAACCCTAATTTGGTCTAAACCACAATTAGACCTAATTAAACCTTATTAGACCTTAACTACATTAGGTTGAACACCATATTCCCTAATTAGTTCTAAACCACATTTAGACCTAATTAAACTCTGTTAGGCCTTTACTACATTAAGTTTAACACTTGATGCGTGAAAACTTGGAATTAAATTAATAATAAATATGGAATGTAACCCAAACAATAATTTAACTTTAATGAAAATAATTTATCTTTAAAACCTCTTTTAAACTCCCAATTCTCTTCTACATATAATACAATTATACGTATCGTTCAAGTAATACAGGGCTTTAATGGAGTTCTAGATATCGATCCCAGAGGGAAGCTGAAATATATATAAGCTAGCTATTAATATTCTATTCTTAAATTAAAATTAAAATAAAAACAAAGTAAAGTACAAAGTTTGAAGTTAAACTGCTCAAGTGAAATGATACTATATATGCAGATGTACAACTACAACAGTTAAGTTAAACTAGATGCTAAACTTTTAAAAGTAAAATTGTTGAAATAAAATAAAGGTTTTTGTTGACAAAAAGTTCAAAACACCCTTCCCGTTTAAAATAAAAATATGGCTTGTGAAGAATTTGAAATCATTTGAAAAATATATTTAAAAATTGTTTTGTGCCAAATAAGAGAAATCATGTTCTCTACCCTCTTCCGAGCGCTATAAAGAAGATTGACTAATCCAGAGTTTGGTCCCTAATTACATGGTTAGGCTGGGAGGATACCGGCTGTCACTCCAAAACTCCCACTACTCACTCACCTTAGGGCTAACATGCTTGCATTAGTTTCTAATAAACAAACAAAATCAATTATTCACAAAACCATTTCTTCAAAGTAGGGAGAAGGATAAAAAAAACTACTCAGAATTATGAGAAGGATAAGATAAAACACGGACTTCATATAAAAAATAAGTTTACAAACAAATGAAATGAAAAATACAACTTACCTCACAATCCTTCCCAAGCAAATCCCTAGAAGTTCTCTCCAAGCCTTTCCTCTTTACAAGCACTCTCAATTCTCTCTTAGAAGTGTAATGAAGAAGAAATCTCTCACCTTCCCTCTCCTCTTACAACCCTAGAAGACAATCTCCAAGCTCTTGACTTTCTCTCTCTATCTCTCCCTCTTGGTTCTCACCCCACCTATCTTTTTTCGCCTCCCTCTTGAAGTTCTTCTCCAACTTGATTTTATTTTGGGCTGCCTCCTCTGAAAAGAATTTCGATTGCACTCCAAAATTCAAAAGTCAAACCTTTGAATTCAAAAGATGTGAGATGTGTCTCTTTGATCTGATGTGTCTCTTTGATCTAAGAGTCAAATCCCTTTAAATTAGAACCTTCCAAAGTGTCTAGATGCATTGAATCACTTCATGGGGTGTTTAGAACGAGTGTCACTTTGAAAATTTGCACAAAATTTATCTCAAAACGCCTTAATTTGAAAAAGTCACATATTACGCATCATTCGCCAGTGCTCTGGATTTTGGCGCATCATGCGCCAAACCCAAAAATTGGCAGTTTTTTGCTCCAAATTTTGCTTCTTTTGCCATTTTTGCTCCAAATGCCTAAAAATGGTACACATGCAACAAAAACACAAAAACACCTTTCTTTAAAGTGCAATATCACCAAAAATATGCATAAAAGGGTACCTAAAGTACTATATTATTTTTTGTGTATCAAAATCCCCTAAACTTAAATGTTATTTGTCCTCAAGTTACACTTTTATTACATAAAAGTATATGACTTTACGATAGAGATTAACTTATCACTTCTATGCTTTAGTTCAATAAATAGAATAACAAAAATTAAGAAAAGCCTTTAATAACTTAGGCTCAAACTCCAAGTCTAGGAATATCTAATAATCAATTTTAAGATTTCTGAATCTCTATTTGTTTGAAGAAGAATTACAATTTGTCATGCTAAGAACATTTAGAACTTTCATATGAAAAAGAACTTCATTAAAACTTTGATAAGAATGCTACTAATACTTCAATACAGGTTTAGAAAGTGTAATAAGGCTCCTTCCTTAAGCTGATTCAAGTGAAGCCAATTTTTTATTAGGCATCTCCTCAAGCTTCTCCTCGCCCATTTTTTTCTTTTCCATTTCTTTTTCTTTTCTTTTTTCTTTTAGGATTTTTTCAATCCCTTTTTTTTTCTTCTTCCTTTTTCAGGTGAGGATTACTATATCAAGATAGCCTTTAATAGTTTTGAACTTCACTATCCTCTTCTTAAAGTTAAAACTTCACACCTCTCCTTGCTTAATAAAGTCATACTAATTTATAATTTTTCATAAAGCCTCATTCCTTTCTTCTTACATGAAACTCTAAAATACTTAACACTT
Source organism: Phalaenopsis equestris (assembly GCF_001263595.1). Classification (NCBI taxonomy): domain Eukaryota; kingdom Viridiplantae; phylum Streptophyta; class Magnoliopsida; order Asparagales; family Orchidaceae; genus Phalaenopsis; species Phalaenopsis equestris. Next base: position 253,079 of record NW_018219417.1, on the reverse strand, counting down.
CAAAAATACAACTTTCCTTTACTTAAAATAGAAAAACATAGACTTATCCTATCATACAAAATATCTTTAACTTTAGAATTAACCTTTATTATTAAAAACTTTTTACCCAAATTTACTATAATATTATAAACATAAGTATAGTCATTTAAAGTTAAGTCTTGATATCCCATGCCATGTTAAATTAATTTTAAAAAAATTATAGTTAGTTAAGCACAAATAAAATTTAGTTTTCTCCATTTCAAAAGAAAATTTTCTTTCCCCCTAAACTTAAAATTTTAAATGATTTTTAAAATATTTTAGTACAAAATTTTAGTTGGTGAAAGAAAACAGTAAATGCATAAAAATAAAAATTAACATGTAGACAATTTTTAACATGAAATTGGTTCTGTATACTGCAGATACTAACTGTAAAACTACATGTAGGCTTTAAAGCATTAAATTAAACATAATATATTCTACAAAATTTGCTCGGAATTAAAACAGAAATACTAAGACTGTAAGACAAAAATTGAAAATACTACACATTCAACAAGCTCAAACTGAAAATACTAAAATAAAAATTGAAAAGTAAAAAATCTACTATTACTATTACAAATTACAGGTCCACAACGTAACATAAAAATCTTAAATCCAACAAGTCTCAAATAATAGTGCAACACATTACAAACAAATATATAAACAACAGATAATATCAAATCAAAATTAAACAAAACTATCAGTTCTCGTCTCCTTCCTCGCCATCATCATCATCATCTTCTTCTTCTTCTCTTGCCTCTTCATCTTCATCATGAATGGGAGCATAGGGAACAAAGCTGGGGCAAGAAGGAAAGTTCACATTAGGTTCACCCATGAAGTGTCTAACCATAGCATTTTGAAAATCTATATCATGTTGAACTCTCCTCTACTGACATTCATCATTATATGCATTCCTTGCTTCTATCTTGCCCAACTAAGTCTGTATATTAATGTTATCATATTTTTGAATCATGAGCTGATCCATAATACCTTCCAACAATGCAAAACTAAAAGTAGATGCCTATGCAACAAATGTAGAGGGTCTATCCCTTCTTCCACTTCTAGACTCAACAAATAATTCTAATCTTTGAATCATGTGCTTACCATTGGATTCTGAGGCTGTAATCTCTCCTCATTTCTGTAGGATTCAACTCTTGAATTTTCACATAAAGTGAAAATCAGGGCAGGATATCCAAAGCCTCCATCAGTAGCACTACCAACAATAATTCGAGCATAATGAACTATAAGCGCACAAACGTCTATTATCTTCATGTTCTAAATGCAATAGTTCAACATAGCTCGATCCTTTGTAACATCAGCAAGATGATTTGTAGGTAAAAGTCTGACAGAGGTGAAGTGATGCCATACTTTGGACTGAATCATTAACATGGAAGCCGAGAAGTTAACTATTTTGTTATTCTTTATCTTCCACTCCCCTCTTCCATCAGTCCTTCCTCTTCCATCAGTCAGAAAGGCAATGACTTCTTCCAGTGATGAATCATTGATAACAAAAGTGGCATATTCATCATGGAAGACATTCCTCATCCCATATCACACAATAATCCTTTTGGAGGTAAACTCAACTTGTATACCTCTCACCAAAATATGATCTTTCGTAGTGAACCTTAGGTTGGCATAGAATTACCAAAACATTGAGACGATCACTACATCATTGAAGCACCAGAATCGCCCCCAATTTTTGGGGAGAATCAACCTTTCAACCTCGCCTCTCAGGTTCGCAAACGCCCTTCCTGGATCAATCTTCGGGTCTCAATTTGTGTATTGTAATAGTGGTTGGATTTGAAATTAATGAACTTTCAAGCATCAAATTCGACTGATGTTCTTCATCTTTTTGTGGGAGGAGCCATCAGAGTTTCTACAAAAATCCATATAAATTTGAAATAAATTACTAAATCGCAAATCTAACTCCCTAAGCAAGATTATTTGGTAAGAAACTTTTCACCATGAGTTTTCTTCAAGCATTTTCATAAAAAATCCCATTTTTTGGATCTCCCAAAATCCATGGTGAAATTAAAAAAAAATTAAGTTAAAGTGAAGCTCTTACCAAGAGAAGATGAAATCTATGATTTTTGGCCTCCAAATCCTTCTCCTTAGCCCGCAATGTGATGCCCTAGACTAAAGGTTGGAGGTAGAAGCTAACCAAGCTGCAAAAATGGAGGTTTTTGTGAGATTTCACGGGTTTTTTAGCCAATCTGGTGTGTTTGGACCCTTAGCGCATCATGCGCCAAGGTTATGTAAGTTGGTGCATCATGTGCAAAACTGGCGCATCATGCGCCAGAGTATATTTTTGCCAGATCTCGGTTTCTGTGGAAATCTGCCCCGTACCGCTTCACATCAACCTTTTTTTGACTCAAATAAACCTTCTTAAGCATAATTAAACATCAAACTAACACCAAATTTTCATAAACAACACAAAACTAATATTTATATATGAAATCTGTGTTTTTACGAACTAACATTTTTCAAGCCAATACATAACAAATTGAGTGTTCTAAAGCAAACCAACGTCCCAACACTGAAATCTAAACATCAAACTTAAAATTAATAAACATAAATAGTGCAACAATAGAAAGTGAAGGTAATCTAACACAACAAACTAAAATAAACAATACTAGACAAAACACTCCATGCTTAACTCAACTTTAAACATCTTATTAACTCTCGTCCTCCTGGATATTTCCCATAGACTTGTAGTGCACATACAGATTGTAGAAGGGCCTAAATGGAAATTCATCTGTTGAACTTTCCTGCTAAACCCACACATGCTTCTTGAACATACGTACCAAATATTCTTCAATGCGCCCTCTTTCTCTATCTTAATTCTCTTTGAAAGTGCACTCAAGTTGTAATAAGACTGAAAAGGTGATGAATTTTGGAATCCCTGATCCATTGGTACATTCATATCATTTTCATCTCCCATTCCAATGCAACTGCAGTAGACTTCAAGATCCATGGCTTCCAAGGCAGTAGTACTTTCTCCCAACTTTCATAAGGTACTTGCGATTGGCTGCAGAGTTGGAAAATAATAGATGGAAGTCTTAATCCAGTTGCAGATCCATTCACTATAAAACCTAAAAATTATTTTACAATTATGGCTCCAATATCAACAGATTTTCTAGTTTGAATACGATAGTTCAGGATGTCACTCTCCTTAGTGACTTTACTAATTTTCATAGTAGGGAGTAATTTCGAGGAGATGAAGAAATTTCACGCCTTTGAAGTATGATTTAACAATGATGCAAAAAAACTCACATTCTCATCATCTCGAGCTTCCCAATTAGCATCTTCATCTTCATCCACTTCATTCATAAGGTAATGGTAGAGTTCATCCATGTTGTCTCTTGTAGGGGTAAAATTTGCATAGTGGCAGGCAGGCACGTTCTCGATCATAAAAAATTCATTGATTCTTGATGGAGTGAATTGTAAGAACCTACCTCGCACGTAGATCGTTTCTTGGTTTATCCCATGAAGGTTTGCATAAAATTCTTTCACCACAGGGAAGACTACAGCGACAGTAGGGTAGCAAAGCACTTCCCAACGCCTTTGTGCAATAATTTCTTCGACTCGAGTATTAAGCGTGTTGAATCCTCAGTTCACAAATCCCCTCTCTTTGATAAGCCTTTTCTTCATTATAACTCGAGCCTCCCTCTCTTTGATAAGCCTTTTCTTCATTATAACTCGATCATGCAACTTATGTGCATCAAAACTGATGAACTTTCTTCAATTGAAAATTCCAAATCTAGCGGGTTTTTAGAGTGGGAAGCCATAGGCATTGAAAAGTTGTGACTTTTCCCTCATTTTCTCCCCCTAAAATATGCCTTAGAGTCAATTTTTAGGAGTTATTTGAAGGTTTCACCGCCAAAAACTGCCAAAAACCTCCAGTTGAAATGTTATAAGTCATTTCCGTCTCCGTGATGCATCATGCACCAGCTCTCTGGAATTCAGCGCATCATGAGCCAGTTCCAAAATTTTGGTCGTTTCGATTTTGATCAATTAAATTCTCAGTCTTTTCATAACATTAGGCAAACAACGATGTTTCTAAAAATTTTTCTCAAATATACAGATTACATAAAATACATAAACATAAACATACATATAAGATTTTAAACAAAGACTCAAAAATCAAAGTGAACAATGATACATATGGGTTGTCTCCCACAAAGCGCTTAGTTTAATGTCGTCAGCCTGTCATTCCCAATCTCATTCTGGGTTATCCAAAATGATAGTCTCTTTAGCATTTGGACTTTGACCATCAAAATAAGGTTTCAATATGTGCTAATTCATTTTCAATATTCTTCCAGTTTTGGGATCTTCAATATTGACTGCTCCATAGGGATGGGCTTTTAAAACTTTGAATGACCCTTTCCACCTAGACTTCAATTTTCCAGAAAATAATTTCAATATTGTATTATATAATAAAAAATCTTATCCAGGTTCAAATTATCTATTTACTATCTACAGATCATTCCATTCTTTCATTTTTTTCCTTATAAATCATCGCATTATCGTAAGATTCATCATAATTTCTTCAAGCACATTCAATTGCAATAATCTTTTCTCACCAACTTCTTTTAAATTGAAACTAAATTATTTTATCGCCCAATAAGCTTTCTGTTCCAATTCAATTGGCAAGTGACAAGTCTTCACAAAAATTAATCTATATGGGGACATTCTTATAGGTGTCTTATAAGTTAACCTGTATGCTCATAATGTAGTTTCTAAACTAATAGACCAATCCATTTTGTTAGGATTAACACTCTTCTCCAAAATTCTCTTAATTTCACAATTAGATACTTCTGCTAAACCAATAGTCGGGAGATGATAAGAAGTTCCAATTTTATGTATTGTATTATATTTTTCCACTATATATATATATTTCCAAATGAAGGCATGAATGGTCCCATAAAATCTAATCCCCATGCATAAAAAATTTCAATTTCCAAATTAAAATTTAGAGGCATTTCATTTCATCTAGAAATATTACCTACTCTCTAACACCGATCACATGTTTCTATATATACATTAACATCTCTAAATAGAGTAGGCCAACAAAATCCTGATTGTAAATTTTTTCCAGTAGTTCTATCATTCCCAAATACTCTTAATTTCACAATTAGATACTTCTGCTAAACCAATAGTCGGGAGATGATAAGAAGTTCCAATTTTATGTATTGTATTATATTTTTCCACTAGTTTGCAACTGTTGCATTGCTAAAAGAGATCCCATGACATTTTTGCATAATCTCCTGAATTTCCTTATCGTTTCATAACTAAATCTTTGCATTATTTATACAAATGAGGATCATTCCAAAAATAAGACTTTGCATCATAAATGAATTTCTTTTCCAGTTGTTTTGTATCTTGTAAAAATATTTTTAATTAAAAATTTTAAACCACTCAGAGCGTCACATCTAGGTAAAGCGATTACTTCTATCCATTTTGAAACATATATGGTAAAATACCACTAACAATATAATTCACAATATCAACATATCAAGGTATTTCCCATCCTTTTACATCATAGCAATCCTTTTACAACATAAAGTTGTTCATCAGGAAAAGTATCTTTAATCTCTCTCTCCAGATCAAGTATTTCTTCCTGTTCTAACTTTGATAGATGATCAGCTATTTCATTATCAGTCCCTTTCCTATTGACTATTACAAAATCAAACTCTTGCATCAAAAGTATCCATCTAATTAATCTTTGTTTTGCATCCTTCTTTTGCATCAAATATTTAATAGCAGAATGGTCAGTATGTACAACACATTTAGTTCTAATCAAATATAATCTAAACTTATCAAAAGCTTACACAATGGCTAATAACTCTCTTTCAGTGGTGGTATAGTTAACTGAGCATTATTAAGAGTCTTATTAGCATAATATATGACCTTGAATATTTTATCATTTTTCTGCCCTAAAACAGCTCCAATTGCATAATCACTTGCATCACACATTAATTCAAAAGGTTTCTCCCAATCCCGTGAAATAATTATAGGAGCAGTGATTAATTTTTCTTTTATAGTTTTAAGGCCTTTTAGGTAATCTTGGTTAAAGTCAAACTTTGCATCTTTTTCTAGAAGTTAGCATAAAGGCTTAGTAATTTTTGAAATATCTTTGATATATCTTCTATAGAATCCGGCATGTCCTCCAGCATGTCCTAAAAAGGCATGTCCTAAAAAGGTCCTAACTCCTCTTACAGTAGTAGGTGGAGGTAGGTTCAATATAACCTTAGTTATTGCAGGATCTACTTCCATGCCATTTTCTAAAATTTTATGTCTAAGAATAATTCCTCCTGCGACCATAAATTGACATTCCTCCCACTTTAAAACAAGATTAGTCTTTTCACAACATTCCAGAACTTTGTCTAATTGATTTAGAAAAATTTCAAAGGAAGTTCCGAATACAGAAAAATTTTTCATAAAAACTTCATTCACTTTTTCAATCCAATCAATAAAAATTGACACCATAAATCTTTGAAATGTTGCAGGTGCGTTACATAATGCAGGTGCGTGTTGCAGGTGCGTTACATAATCCAAAAGGCATTCATCGAAAAGCAAAAGTTCCATAAGGACTAGTAAATGTTGTTTGATCTTGATCCTCATCGGCAATAGGTATTTTGGTGATAACCGGTATATCCATCTAGAAAATAAAAATATTTGTGCCCAGCCAATCTATCCAACATCTGGTCCAAAAATGGTATAGAAAAATTATTCTTCTGGGTGATGGAATTTAATTTTATATAATCTATGCAAATTCGTCATTCAGTGACTTTTCTTATTGATATTAATTCATTATGCTCATTTGTCACTCAGTTACACCTCCTTTCTTTGGAACACAGTGAATTGGAATCACCCAAACATTGTCTGAAATAGGATATATTATTCCGCATCTAACCATTTTATAATTTCTTTCTTAACCACTTCTTTCATCATAGGATGGATTTCATAGGATTTAATCTCCTTTGAGGATCAGTTCTTAGTTTATGTTGATCTTCCAATAAAATTTTATACATACAGATTGAAGGATGGATTCCTTTAATATTAGCTAATGTCCATCCAAAGGCTTTCTTATATCTTTTTAAAGTTTCTAACTACTATTGTTCTTGTGCATCAGTTAGTTATAAGGATACTATGACAAGTAGTGTAGATGAATCTCTTAAGAATACATACTTCAAATGTGTAGGAAGTGTTTTCAATTCTAGTTCAGGGGATTTCTTGATCGATGAAATCAAATTGTTGTCATTTTCTGCAGGATCTAATATTTCAAATTTTTCCTGAACATATTTCAGTTCTTTCGTACTCACTTCCATACACTCATCTTAGATTTTATCCTCATCCTAATATTCCATATATTCCTTTTCAAATTCGGCTTCATATATCTTTTTGAAATATTCAAGGCTTAAATATTCATTAATATCCATTCTGAAGTATTTCATCTCTTGTTCTTTTGCAGGGTGTTTCATTGATTTTGCAATATTAAATGTAACCTCTAGATCACTAACTCTCATAGTTCTAGTTAGTTCTCATTTCTGCACATCTATCAAAGCTCTTCCAGTGGCAAGAAATGGTCTTCCTAAAATAATAAGAATTTCCTTATCTTCCTCCATAATTAATACAATAAAGTATACAGTAAAGATAAATTTATCAACTTTTACTAAAACATCTTCTATAACTCCTTTAGGATATATAATCGAATGACCAGCTAACTGAAGAGTTACAGTTGTAGGTGAAATATCTCATAAGCCAAACCTTCTGAAAATTGATAACGACATAAGATTAATACTGGCTCCTAAATAAACATAAAGCTTTTCCATAAAATCATTTTCCACATCATCTTTTTCTATTTCAACTTCTCGTTGAACTCTTTACGTTGAACTCTTCAACTTCTCGTTGAACTCTTTCTTCTAATTCTTTTCCACTTCTCAGTTGAATAGCTTTAATTTTCTCCTTATTCTAATCTTTAGAGTTTACTTCATAGGCAATGTTCAATGTTCCTGAAGGTCTATTGCTAAGTGCAATAGCAATACATCTCAATTAATTTTTCTTAGACTCTGTAATTGACTTCCCATTTGCAATATCAATTCTTCCATTGATAAATTTTTCTCCTTACTTTGCAAATTATTAAATCCTGGGGGGTAATAAGGTTTATAAGCTTGATTTACTTGATTGTTAGAGCTTTCCACTGGGTTTGTAGCTTTGTTTCCCCATTGTGGATTTGCAGCATTCCAGTTATTGTTACTCCAACTAAAGTTTGGATGATTCTTCCAACTAGGATTATAATTCTGACATAATTATTATTAGAACAATTGTTTATTGCATTTAAAGTCTCATAAGAAGATTGAGATTCTATCATTTGTCCAAATGAGTTCTCCTCAAGCACAAGTGTTGTTTGAGAATAATTCATTCCATATTGATATATCTTCTTTGATATAGTGGGTATTTGAGCAGCTAATAGAGATATTGCATCAAAATCATGAATACTGACTACTCTTTTTGGATTTACCTTTTTTGAGGGCCATTAAAAATTATTAGTAGCCATCTCTTCAATTAATGAATATGCTTCATCGAATGGTTTTAACATTAATGATCCACCAACAGTAGTGTCAATTATCAATCTAAGAGATCCAACCAATCCATTATAAAAAGTTTGAATTTTTAACCAATCTGGCAACGCATGGTGTGGACACTTTCTAAGGTGATCTTTAAATTTTCCCAGGCTTAATAAATTGATTCTACTTCAAACTGACAAAAAGATGTAATATCATTTCTAAGCTTAGCAGTTCTTTAAGGTGGGAAGTATTTAGATAAAAAATTTTGTGATAAATCTCCCCAAGTTATGATAGATCTGGGTGTTAATTACTTTAACCACATATGAGCTTTATCACTTAGTGAAAAATCAAAAAGTCTAAGTCTGACAGCATCATTCAACACTCCATCATATTTAAATGTAGCACACACTTCTAGAAAACTAGCAAGGTGTAAATTGAAATCTTTAGTTGGTGTTCCCACAAACTCATAGTTTTGCACCATTTGGATAGTAGCAGGTTTAAGCTCAAATTAATTGGAAGCTACAGTAGGGTTTTGTTTACTCAAATGAACTTCATCAGCTGTAGGATTAACATTATCTCTTAAAGGTCTCTTATGATGTTCATTTTCATTTCCAGCATTACTTAAGTTGCAAGCCATTTTGCTGGAATGATTTTTCTCTTTATTTTGTTTTCAAATTTTTCTAACAATTCTTTATAATTTAGAATCATAAAGTATAAAGTTTTCAGATCTTATACTACGCTTAAACAAAATAATACAAGTGATTAAAATAAGCAACACACTTAAACAAGAAAATGTTCAAACTAAACTAAAAATACACTACTCTTTTTTTGATATTTTTAAAATAAAATAAAATAACTAATACTTTCCATTACCTCTTATGCAATGCCACCAAAAACTTGATGTGTAAAAACTTGGGATTAAATTAATAATAAATATGTAATGTAAACTCTTAACCTCACTTTCGGTTGAGGTTTAGTTTTTCCTTTTTTTAGTAGCCTAAGGTCTATCCATAAGACTTTCCTATTGACTATTCTTAGAAAACTAGACATGGAACCCTCACCATTAGAAATTCTACCCTCTTCTCTACTCAACTTGAACTTCGACATATTGATCCTAACCTCTAGTACCTAGTAGGTGGGGTCACTATAAGGGAAATTCAAGATGAGTCACCCTTAGGATTGCTGGACCTTAGGGTTGACCCTGGTTGTTGGTCTGGAGCTAAGACACTCACTACACTTATCTACTCTCACAATCACTCACAACCCTAAACTCAAATTTCTAGCCTAGGTCCCTTGATCTCTTTAGGATACTCATGTAGATGGTCCCCTAAACCGGGCTATCCTAGGGCTATGGTTTAACTAAGACCACTACATAGAGGATCCAAAATGGGACTTCCTTTGGTCCATGGCTCATTTATGGTGATTAGTTACCCAATCCAATAAAAAATATCCATCTTGGCTTTTTGCCCCTAAACACTCCCAAATTACCAAAATACCCCTCCATAGCCCAAGATCCTAAAAATTCCAAAAATTCTCAGAAAAACTCAATAAACCCAAAATATTCTCAATTTTATTTTCTCGACTACCACATGACCCAATTTGGCCAATTTGACAATCTTTAACCAAAACCCCCAATTTGCCCAAATTTAACTCAAATGTCCATCAATTTGATCTTAATTGACCCCAATTCCAATCCTAAACTCAAATTAACTTCTTATATGGCAGGAAAAACCAAATCCAAGTTTAATTGGCCCAAGATTTGAGCCTAATTTTGGGTATAGGTTAAACCCCAATTTTGGTCACATGACCTAATCCCACCAAATTGAACCCATAGCCTAGTCAATTGACCCCAATTAATGTTGAAAAATCTTCATAACATCCTTATACATCAAAATCAACCATCAATTAGCCTTGGTAAAGCCTAAAATCCATTTGATTTTGGCCTAAATCCAAAATTCCCAAAATTAGCCCCAAATTGGCTAAGTCCTCAAATTTCACCCAATTGATTTCCTTAACCTCTAAATTGGCACCCAATTCATGTTAAAAAATCTTCATAGGGTCCCTATTGACCATTTACAATAATCAATTTTGACTTAGCCCAAGGCTGTCCCAAGCTACACCCAAGCCTAGCCCAACATGACCAAATTGACTAAAATTGAAAATTCCTTCAAATTGACCCTTCAATTGAGCTCAAAACCACTTCCGTTCTTAATTGAGCTCCAATTGAGCTCAAAACCACTTCCGTTCTTCACCAAAGTTGTTCCTTATGATCATCTACACCAAATTTAACATTTATTTGGGTCATTTGACGTGGCTAACCTAGCCCAAACTTAAGCTTTGATCACTTGAACCCACTTGAACCCATGCACTAAATGTGACCTAACCACCCTAAAGTTACCAAATTAACTCCACCATATCCATTAGTTGGACTTAGTGACCAGTCTAAACACCATGAAACCACCTAAATCAAGCCACGGAAGAAAGGTCCCCCAAATTTAAGGGATCTTTTTTCCAAAAATGTGTGTGTTTAATTTATCCTTACCAAAATTAGGTATTATTGCACTAAATTGCTGTGGTATATTCCCCTGGGTTCCCTGAGCTCCTTCCCACCTCCCCCTGGCCAGCCGGCCAGCCTAGTGGTTGAAAAGACTCAAAATTGAGAGCCACCCCCATGGGACTTCACCCAAATCAAGCCTAGAGGCCAACTCAGCCAAATTGAGTTGTCTCAGCCAAATTGAGTACACCTAAGCACCACAATGCACCCAAGCTTATGCCCTAAGAGCCAGCTTTCGCCCTAAAGGCCACCCCATGGCCATTTTTATAAAAAATCACCTCCACGGGCATGGGAGGTGTGATGAAATTTTCTTAGAGAGGCTTCTCCAAACATCTCACAGAGCTTCCCTAAGATCCCCTCAATGCATTCCAACTATTTTTCCCCATAAATTCCTACAGCCGGAGCTCAATTTTGAGCTTGAAACCTTGCTGAGCTTGAAACCTTGCCGGAGCTTGAAACCTTGCCGGAAACTAGGACAAAACTCATTACACCTCCACACTCCACCAAACTCAAATTAACTCTACCCAAACCTTCATAACCAAGAAAGAAGCCAAATCCCCATAAAATCCCCCTTCCACAAAGCCCTCTCCCATAACTCTAGACCAACACCCAAAGTCGGCCGTGATCGAATTCAAACCTATGCCTTACACCAAGACCAGGGACTCAATCCCTAGTCTCGTTGAACCCCAAAAAATGTGCCAAGACCCTCTGATTGAAGCTACACTTCTCAGAGGAAAGGTATAAAACCTTACCTCCTCTAGAGCCTATTTCGATTCTCCATTTGCTTAGACTTAGTTTGACTGCTTAATTACCATATGGACGTGTTCGTCTCACTTAGACGAGCCCATAGGATCAAACCTGAAGTCATTTTGTTGAGTCTAGGCTGAGATCTTAGGGTTTTAGTGTGGTCGGTCATGAGATCATTCCATCAGGGACGATGAAGGGGAGTCGATTGATCGAGCATGTATCAAATGAATGGAGTAGATTGAGCCGGACAGCGCTTCGGGACATAAAAAGTGGGCCAAGTAAGCACTGAGGTGGATGGCGGGGTCAAATGGGAGTGTGCCGCGTGGAGCTTTGAAGCCGTCGTAGGTTGAGGTGGTACGCGCGGTTTAAATAGATAAATAGGGCTTTTTCCTATTTATTTAAAACCCCTAACTTAGAAAATTCATATCTTTGTGTAGAAAAATCACAAAAATAAAATAAAAATACCCTCTTGCTTAGTGGTTAGAGGAGAACAATGTGGAATAAATTTCAAGTCTATTTGATATATTTTATTTTTAATTAATCAAACACTATTTTGAATCATTTGATTCTCCATGCATATTGACACATTATCTTGGCTTGAAATTTTGGCATGTTGTAGCCGCTGTCAAAGAAAATATCCTCTGATTTTTCCAATGTCAGAGGAAGTCCCTATACAAAGATCCATATTTTTCAAGTTTTTGCACATTATTTCCTTAAAGTAATTATGGAAATTAGCATGTTGATTAGAAAATTCCAAGAAAATTTTGGAAGGTCCCCCATGACTAGAGAAGCTTTTGGAAATAATTTCATGGGACAAGTCATTTAAAATATACCTAATTTTCATAAACCCTAAATCATTAGGATAATTAATTTTAGAAAATATAAAAATTTAAACCCTAAATCATCAGAGGTTACCCATAAACCCTAAATCTTCTCCTCTGAGTTCTTTGACTTCAGGGAGACTTTTGAAAAATTTAAAACTTAATTTTCTCTATTTAAAATATTTTACATTTATCAAATACCCCAAAACTTAAAATAATTCTTAAAATTCAAATAAAATTCAAAAGTCCTAAAATTTAGTCCAAAGACTTCTCTATTCTAAATTTACCTCGAGTAAAAATTTCATGAGATTAGGATTTACCTTGGTCAAGTTAGGAATTTTCTTTGACAACTCCTATTTTTCCATGAAAATAAATATATAAATTAAACCAAATTTTGGAAAATCATATTTTCTCCTCTGATGTCATAATTGACACATGAATGAGGCATGAATGAGGCAGGATAAAAATTCAAAATTCCAAAGTCATTTGAACTGAATTTGACAAATTATGAAGTGATAGAGCCTTAGGGGCAATTGTGTAATTTTAGAAAATTTGCCTTAATTAAAATTTATGCTTAATTTAAGGAGGGAAATGGGTAACCTCTGATCTTAATCAATTTATTTGATGTTTAAAACACAAGGGGTTAATTGGTAGAAACCAATCTCACTTTCTTAAATAAGTTA
>NW_018219417.1:238169-239638 GCF_001263595.1 Phalaenopsis equestris | reverse complement strand
TGATCTTGGACTTAGGGGTATGACTTTTGAAGCCAATAATTAATCAATTTAATACACCAATCTTGATTTTCAAATAAAATCCAAATCATGAATCTTGACCACTTAAAGCTTAACCTTTTCAAAACTAATTATGACACTCACCTAGGTCTTGAGGGCTTAGTGGTGACTTAAGCCAAATCAAAATTGACTAAATAAGGATTAGAGAAATAAACATAACATAATCAAACATCCGTGAAATACCACAAAGCCCAATTAGGGTTAAAATTTGGCTAAGTGATCCAACAACACTAACTTGCCTCTTTAAGGGTCTTCACCCACATAATTCTTAAATTGAATCACAAGTGATAATTACCCTATTTTTAGGGATAATTGAGACATCAATGTTCACTGAGCATTAAGGGTTTATTAAGAAACAAAATAAGTTTAAAAGAACTCGCAATTTTCCACCAGACAGCGAGAAAGTACACGAAACTGCTTCTTTCTCTAGATCTGTCGGATACCTCGGAGATCTACTCAACTTAATATGTTTTTCTTGGCAACATCATCCTTAACTAAACTCCTAAGGACCCACCCAGATATGACCTAGGGTTAGATAGGTCGTTAAGATTTTACTTCCCTGTTTCATATAAACTGCCTTAGTATGCATTTTAAGTTTCAGGTGGTAGAACGAAGACTCTCCAGGTACGCTTTTACAGTTTATAGTACCGTCTTTCTTGTACTTTCATACTATACTTTTATAGCTAATAAAACTTGCTTGCTAAACAATGATGTCACCCTGCATGAAAACCAAAACTTCTAGGATAGTCACAAACCAAAATCAAAACTAAAATCAACCAAGATAAAATTCATCAACATAATATTCATAATATAAGATAACTCAAAATTTAATCGCAAACATCACAAAACAACAACTACAACTAAATTAAGTTGTCTCTATCGGATGACCGGGAATCCCTCAGAGGAGGTAACCTACAGTTGCTAACGAGACTTCCCACGGTCTAAATGAAAGTGTGGAACTCATTAAGTTTGGTTTAGTAAATTCATTTAATCCAATAGAAAATAGTGGTGCCGAAACAAGGGAACCGTAGGATCCTAACCGGTGTTGCTCTAATCAACTTTAATACGCCCCTATGAAATTTAAAGAGCTTCAATCATAGGGCCACCTGATTTGACATTATAACTTGACACACTAGAAAACTTATACTCGTCGCGGCACGGCAAGGAGCTTGGAGCTAGCACGCACGGTGGGCAGCAGGACCATCTTCAACAGCAAAACCTGTCTTCCCCAGCTAAACCACTCTTCCTTCCTTAGACTTAAACAATAAAGCCATAGGTCTTCAAGGTTGCTTTCTGATGCAACATAAATCTCCTCACCTTATCTTTATTTTTGTATAGCCCTGCTATACAATATAATCCCTAACTCATCTTAGGATTCCGAGGTTGGTGTTCGTTACGACATAATCACGACT
>NW_018219417.1:235197-238157 GCF_001263595.1 Phalaenopsis equestris | reverse complement strand
ATCCTCACATCTTCCAGGCTATTCATGTGATCATTTCACACGAATGTAAGCCCTAAATAATAAAATTAGCAAAATAAAACATTTTATAATATCTCTTTAAAATTGAAGCATAATCATAGGTTAGTCTGGGAAGTCCTAAGGTTCTCTTCTGTGTCTGTGGCAACGCATGTTTTCTCCCTTTGGATTCCATAATAATTATTCCAAATTTGAGCCTTTCCCATTTTAAACTCCGTTATCTAACCCTTGAAAAGTCTTACCCTTTGAAATCCTTAAAGATAATACTTTCATAAATTGAGAGTTTTCTTTGGAGATTTTTTAAGATGTAATTAACTATAAGGGCTCGCCGTTATAGGAAGCATGTTCGAACCCAACTTAATATAAACCCTATTTAATCATTTATATTAAATAAGAGAACTTGTCAGCAAATACACAGGTTTCGCAGACCAAACGGATGTCATATATTCCTTAGTTTATTTGATCGAGCCTCATCCTCAAGTCTTGTGCTTAGCCTTCGGGGTAGATACAAGATTTGAGGTACAGTGCTCTTTCATTTAAACTATGAAAAACATGGCGTTAGTTTGATTTTATATTTTCTAAAACTAAATATATGTATGTAAATTAAAACGTCCTTCTGAAGCCGGCGACAGGATTTCGATTCCGGTGACCGACAGTTTCTTACGGGCAACTCCAACCTAAAATAACGCCGACAGCTTTTGGCGACTCCACTGGGGACAAGCTTTTCTCTCCATTCAAATCAAGAAATATTATTTTCACACATGGGTAATATGTCCATGTCCCTCTTGGACCAAATTACCCTTCCTCCATTGACATACTTTACCCATTTCTATCTTGGGAAAGTACAACTAACTCCTTGGACTTTAGGATTAGTTGTTCAACCATCTTCGAATAGAGGGGTTCAGAAGGCCATTAAGGACTCCTTAAATTTTTATGTGGGGTCGGATCCCCAATAGGTATGTCAGTGGACTAGCTCCACCTGGGCATTTTCTACCACTAAATATGTCCTGCATTGGGTCCTGAAATACTTCACATCTCCCTTCCAAATTTGATTTGCTATTCCGCAAATTAAACCAAATCATGTTGTGCTGCGTGCACTGTTGTGAAACCAAATCATGTTGTGCTGCGTGCACTTTAAAATTTTCTTACATTAATTAAATTTTTACACGTCTTATTTTTTCTTAAACAAGATGTAAAATACCCATAAATTAAGACCCGCCCGGTCTACAGATCAACCTCTACTTTCAGTGCTTGCGCTAAAAATTACGAGGTTTTTGGACATATAGCTAACCCTGAAAACTTTATGTTTTCAAGCCCGCTAGAATATTCTATTTTCCCCTTTTTGGTCCCAACGCTGACCTTTTCTTGTAACCTGCGACCATTTCCTGCAACCTGCCAACGGATCGCAGTGCCCTCCCACCATCAAGTTTGGAGCTATTTGGGGCTGGACTTGAAGATCTTGAGGTCATCCTCGGGAAAGCCCCGTTTGTGGTAATGAAGATCACCGCTCCAGAAATGCAGAAGCTATCTGCAGAATTCAACCTAAACTGCCTTCAAAACTTCCCTGCCTACAAGAAGTCTAAAGCTACTGTCGCCGCGGCACCCGTCAAAACCACTAGCCCTGCTGCTACTAAGGGGAAAGAAGTGATGATTATTGAGGATACGACTGAGGGATTAACTGTCCCACCACCCATATTTAAAATTGGATAAAGTTTGAGGACTGTATGACTGACCCAAACTCAAAGGAGGAACCGTAAAAGAAAAGTTCGGAGGGCCATCAAAGCCCAGGCGCCTGAGAAGTCACCCGTTGAGGAGGAGCTTCATCAAGTTGAAGAAGTATTGCCAAAAAATTATCCACTCCTGCGAGGAAGTAGATTCCATCCTCTGACAGATACCGAGGGATATGAGAGTATCCGAAGGATGGCTGCCACATTACCGTCACTTCACGGACACAGTGAGGAGGGAAAGAAGTTCACTCTTGTCACTCGACTCAGTGTAGTTTTCAGAAGGCTTGCTACCAAAGAAGATGTTTGGTTAGCGAGTTACTTAAACGAGTAGGAGATGCAATTTCTCCTCGCATGAAGAAGGAAATTTTGAAGGGTTTCAAATCCGCCAGATAGTCCCACAAGATAGCACAAGACAGCTGTAGTGCCACCTACTTGTATCCCCATGTGGTTCCATTTAGGGAACAGAGTTGATACTGCAGTGATCACTACTGATTACAATGCCACCAGGACCACAGGCTGTCGACCGATTAAGTCGATACTGGGTTCGAAGATCTTACCCATCACTCGTTATGAAGATATTCCTATAATCCCAAAGGCAAAGACGAGACACTTACCTGGTACTGTAGCAAGTCTACACCACGGGGAGCATACTTTCCCTTGACATACTGATGTTTCTACTAAGACGCTCCGTCCTGAGACATCATCGTCAAAAAATAAAAAGGTGTGAGTACCCAAGGTCGCCGCACCGATACAGTCCAGTGAGCCCGCGGGACAGGAAATGAAACCATGATCTGAGATATCTGATATCGTCGCAACAATAACTGGGCAAATAGCCAGTGAGATGGAGGAACAAGTAGAGGATGCCCATCAGGGTCCTTCAGATCTTAAAGCAGTCAAGGAATCGATAATTGAGGAAAAAGTTGAGAAACTCAGGATCAAGATTTTTGAGTTGGCTCGAGAACATGATGTTTTCCTCGATAGCAAAAATGAAGAGTTTGATTACAATGATTAACTGGAGGGGGATTTCATCGATGTCCATGTAATCAAAACTAGAGCCACCACATCTGCACATGAGGCTCAACCTCACACCGAAGAGAACGTCGTAGATGAGCTGCAAAGGGTTATGCTCATAAGGGATGAGCAGGTTAGTCTACTAGAGAAAATAATAGAAGAGATGACTGCAGCTATGACCGCCATGGCCACCATTCAGGGGCAATC
>NW_018219417.1:233148-235152 GCF_001263595.1 Phalaenopsis equestris | reverse complement strand
TCCACATCATGGATGAAAGAAGAGAGGCTACTTTAGCAAACAAAGATGAGTGACCGAAGAAAGATTCTCCATCAAGTGCCATGCCAAAAAAGAAGTTCAAGCAAATGGTTGAACAAGTACGGGATGCCTTAGCCCAATGTAAGGGCGGTGCATCAATTTTGAAGGGTAGACCTTACCCAGAAGAGTTCGATGCCGTGCCTTTTCTCAAGGGTTTTGTGGCCCCAAACTTCAAAATATTCGATGAGACTGCGAATCCCAGACAATATACAACGCATTTCAGAGCCAACTGTGGCAATACAAGAAATAATGAAGCTCTACTCAGCCAGCAGTTCATCAGCAGCTTGTTAAGAATTGCATTTGACTGGCACGCTGACTTGCCCAACGGGTCAGTTAAAACATTTTCTAAATTGGAACAACTTGTTGTGAAAAGATTTGTCGGGGCACAACACCATGTGTCTATCGGAGAGCTCATGATGGAAAAGCAAAAGTATGGAGAAGCAGAAGCCTAGTGAAACCAGATTATATTTTGAGGTGGAGAAACCTTAGCATAAAATGTGAACCTCAGCTACAGGAACATCATGCGATTGAAATTCTACTCAAGAGTATTCATGGCCAGTAGCTTTCATGCTTAAGGGACTCACCATCAAATCCTTTGAGAAGCTACTCAGTAAAGCCAACAGTCTTCAAGAAGAAATAAAGCACATGGAGCCACATGAAAAGGCTAAGGTGGCCAAAGTATTCGAAAAGAAATCCGGAGTAGTGGTGACCGTCGACAAAGGAAAGCAACCAATAAAAATATATGCAGAAGAACATCGCCAGTCCTCTCAGAAACATAATAGTCAATCTAACCAGCAGCCTCCTCAAGAAGGAGCACCTTGAACAGGGGATAAAGGAATATCCGACAGAAAGTTGTGTATTCCTTCAAGGATGAAGCTGTACCTAAAATATTCAGGAGTCTGATGAAGAAGCCAGAATTCAAACTACCAGATCCAAAGAAACCCGAAGAGGTGGATAAGAAGAATGAGCCAAATTATTTCCCATACCACCGGTTGCTCGGGCACACTATAGAAAAATGCTTCGTCTTTAAAGACTAGCTCGAGAAGAACCTTAGAGAAGAGAATATAACAATCCCGAAGGAGTATTCGAGAGAACCTGAAAAAGGTTCCATAAACATGGTTTCAGCTGAGTCAATCTCCCTAATTGATCTGTATGTCGGAATAGATGGATGGAATACAACCTGGGATGAACTCAAGAGGGTCCTTAATTACATACAGGATTCATCAAAGCAAGATTCAACGAACACTGAAGAAGGATGGAATGAAGTTTTGAGCAGATCATCCAAGAAGATACAGAATAAGATCCAGTCTGCATCAAAGCAAGCTTCTATTCAGAGTCCGCAAGATACCATGCCCGGGATGAAGATTTCGCTAGGAGATCCTTCATAGTCAAAAACAAAGAACAAAAAGAAGAAAAGCATCACAACAAGGATTGATAACACGGGGGGTAGGATAGGGGCTACCACTACTAGATTGGCTGTCTCGGATTCGGGGAAGAAAATCCTCGAACCCCTGACCTTGTATGATTATCTTTTTGTCCCTCTGGGGTCTTATGAATATAATGATTATGATTTTGGCTACATTTTAACTGTTTTTGGTGATAACATAACTGATTATGACCGATCTAGCTTCGATCTCGATCCGCAAAACAATCCTTAAATCGTACTTGAGTCCGATGAACTCGTTGTCAAGTCCAAAGAAAACATCAATAATACTGCTTACGACAACACCGATAACGAAGAGCCAATTTTTTAGCATCATGGTACACCTCTTGCCATCAACTTAGATCTTTTCGATGAAGAGGAAAAGACACCGGAAGATTCAACAATGATATTGCAAGGAGAAGATGTTACGGAAGTAAACTTAGGGAGCGGAAAAGTGTTACCACCAAGAACAGCTCCGACAGACAAAGGAAAACAGATAATGACTCGAGAAGAGATACCCCCAA
>NW_018219417.1:226774-233040 GCF_001263595.1 Phalaenopsis equestris | reverse complement strand
GACGCTCTGATCCTGTCAAAGGAAATGAGAGAGTCTCTGGTTACAGCTTTGCTTGACCTAGAAGTTTGCTTAGCTCATTTGGCCAACACTTCCTCAGATAAAGTTTGCTCATTGAAAGAACAGCCTGAGGTAACATTCCCAGATGAAGACTTGTTGCTCGGTACCGCCGACCATAACCGTCCACTCTACATCTCCGTCAACATCGACAGATTTGTGTTGTCCAGAGTTTTAGTTGATCCTAGACCCTCTCTTAACTTGATGAGCCTATGGACAATAACTTATTTGGATATTGAGGCTCAAGAGCTTACGACTGATAAGATGATGTTAAGAGGATTCAAACAAAAGGGAGAAAGAGCCCTCAGATCAATTACATTACTTATGAAGGTTGAAGAACTCGTGATAACCGATAAATTTCATATCATCGACGCCGAGACCTCTTTTAACGCTCTATTGGGTCGACCATAGGTTCACGAGCACAATATGGTTCCATCATCACTACACCACTGCATTAAATACCAAAAATATGGTGAAGAGAATTGCATCAAGGGAGACCTACAACCATTTTCAGTGCATGAAGTTGATATCCATGAAGATGTAGCCTACTATGTGCCTCCAAAGAAAACTGTCTTCTCACGGAAAATACTGACAAACAAAGATGAAGATTCAGCAGAATCACAAAAAGGAGGCCATTCAACTCCGCTTCAGCAATCTTCCAGCACTCCTTTACAAAGAGATGGTGAAAGGCCTTTTAGTTCGCCCACACGAGGTCAAGGCCGGGGACGTGGATGAGGAAGGATCAATTTAATTATTGAACGGACTAGGCCGATGGACTTGGCAAACCATCAACATTGGTGATGAATATAGTTCTGAAGACAAGATAATGATGATAAGAAGGAAAAGACCTCAGTACGAGATATCCTTAGAAGATACATAAAAGAATGAATATGAAACAATGTATGATCAGATAAACCACTATGTGAATGTTATGACCCTTACTCTGTGGATGCTATGACCCTCACGCCGAGTCTCCCTCAAAAGGTCAAGAGTTTGGAGGCCAAGGAAGTCCGTAGTGTTGGTTCAAAGCTGATCAAATTTTACCGTGCTTCTACCTCTACTAAGCTTGAAAAACATGTAAATTTGGAAGTTGATTCTAATGAATTAATGGAATTGCCTTTTGGTTACTTCTCGCGTTGTGTTCAAAAGTTAATTCAACAGGGACACTTACCAAAATAAATGCCAAAAGATAAATTTCAACTTTTCAAAAAACTATGGAATGCTAATAGTCGAACCCCAAACTCAAAAGAGGGTCTCAAATTTTGTACAGTCAAGAAGATGCTCCCCCAGAATTTGAGGAGGAAATTAAATTTACCATTGATGAATTGAAAAAGATTAACCTCGGGACTGAAGAATGACCCCGACCTACATTTATAAGTTCTCTACTTAATGACGAAGAATCTGCAGAATTGATCAAACTATTAACAGAATTCAAAGATTGCTTTGCATGGAGCTATGATGAAATGCCAGGATTGTTAGCAGATGTTTCAGTTCATAAACTCGAGGTGGATAAGAATGTAACGCCAGTAAACTAAGTTCCTAGGAGAATGCGCCTCGAGATAGAACAAGTCATCGTCGAGGTAAAGAAATTAATAGACACCAACTTTGTAAAAGAGGAACAATACCCGACGTGGTTAGCTAACATCGTACCTGTTAAGAAGAAAAATGGACAGATCCGCGTTTATGTCGATTTCAGAGATTTGAACAAGGTGTGTCCGAAAGACGAGTTTCCACTACCTACACTACCTATACCGGAAATGATGGTGGACATCGCTTCAACACATGAAATTTTCTCCTTCATGGAAAGATCTTACGGACCGGCGGGATACAACCAAATCAAGATGTCTCCCGAGGATGCAGGACTTACAACCTTCGGAACACTGATTAGAATTTTCTGCTACACAGTGATGTCATTCAACTTAAAGAATGCTGGAGCAACATATCAGTGCGCAATGACGAAGATTTTATGACGACCTCATCCATAATCAAGTGGAATGCTACATGGATGATTTGGTCATCAAAAGTAAATGAAACATAAACCATTTGTATGATTTGAGGATCGTTTTTTAGCTGATATGACGATATGGCCTTAAAATGAAACCCTTAAAGTGCGCCTTTGGCGTTACCTCCGGGAAATTTCTAGGATTGGTTGTCCGTCTTCGGGGAATCAAGATCGACCCAGAAAAGATTAAACCTATCTTGGAAATGTCTCCCCATAAAACCTTGAAAGAACTACGTTCCTTCTAGGAGAAGTTGGTATATCTGAGACGCTTTATTTCTAATCTCTCAGGTAGGTGTTAGCCTTTCTCGGCATTAATTAAAAAGGACGCAAAATTTTTTTTGGGAAGAAAAATGCCAGCGGGCCTTTGAGGATGTTAAACAATATTTAATGTCACCTCCTGTTTTGGCAGCCCCTATCCCAGGGAAACCGTTGATACTTTATACCGCGACTTTAGATGACTCTCTAGAAGCCCTTTTAGCCCAAGTCAATGATGAGGGTAAGGAAAATTCGCTCTACTACTTGAGTCATCGCCTAATACCAACAGAGATAAGGTATCCACCTTTTGAAAAGCATTGTCTAGCATTAATTTTTGCCAACCAAAAGCTTAGACATTACATGCTTTCTCATAAGATTACCCTAAGCTCGAAAGTTAATCAATTGCAATTTCTGATGTCCTGACCAACACTCTCCGGGACCCGACCAACACTCTCCGGACGTTTAGCAAGACTTACGATGATCTTATTGGAATTTGATATAACTTTTGTTCCCCTCCGTGCTATCAAGGGACAGATACTAGCAGACTTTCTCGCTGCACACCCAATACCAGCTAGGTCTTCTCTCAATGACGAGTTACCAGACGAGCAAATACTATAAATGAAATTCTCCAGGGAATTTTCCAGCATGCAATGTTGGGAGATGTACTTCGATGGCGCTTCGTTAGCCAAAAAAGACAGATAAAGGATTAAGATAAAGGATTAGGCACAGTTATACCAGGCAAAGTAGGGATCAGTTTGATCTTTATCACGCCAGACAAGGATATGTTGAGGTTCTCATACCACCTGACAGAGTTGTGCACTAACAATGAAGCAGAGTACGAAGCTTTAGTCACCAGATTGGAAATGGTAATCTAAATGGATTTAACAAGTATTGCCATCTATGGTGACTCCCAACTCATCATTCAGCAGGCCGCCAGATAATACATAATTTTGAAACCAAGATTAGCAGAATACCATCAGTACACGATGAAGCTCTTGGAGCAGATCCCCGATGTTACTTTCTATTGGATTCCTAGGGGAGATAATGCCCATGATGATGCTCTAGCAAAACTTGTTAAGGAAATGGTGTGTCCCCCGGAGGGTTCCATTGAAGTCATAGTGCAAGGAAGACGAGTCTTGTCTTGGATCGACTTCAAAACTATACACAAGCTGGGAAAAGAAGAAACAATAAATACAGTTGCATATATCAACGAAGATTGGCGCAATCCATTAATAGAATAGTTGCATACTTGAAATCTACCAGAAGACAAGTCTGAGGCACACCACATCACAAGAAGGGTCATGTCTCACGCCTTGGTGAGAAATATTCTCTACAGAAGATCGTTCGACCTGATGTGGCTATGGTGTTTGAGCAGAGCTGAAGCACAAAATATTGTCAAAGAGGTACATGGCGGATTATGTGGCGCTCACCAATCAGGGCTGAAAATGAAAATGAAGATAAAAAGACTCGGGTATTATTGGCCAGCGATGATGTCTGCATGGATACAACCAGAAGATGCCACCAATGCCAAGTGCATGGGGTGGTCTTACACCAGCCTCCGAATGTGCTACACCCAACTGTTTCCTCATGGCCATTCAAGTGTTGGGGCACGTACATAATAGGTCTGATAGACCCTCCATCTTCCAAAGGACACATGCTTATACTTGCCACTACATACTTCTTCCTCAAATGTGCAGAGGCAGTATCGTTACCTAAGGTTATGGCACAAAACGTCCTTCAATTTTTTAAAAGCCAAATTTTCTACTGTTTTGGAGTACCATGAAGAATAATTTCTGACAATGGGACAACTTTCAGTAGCACCAAGATCAACAGTTTTGTCAAAAGACATGGGATAGATTGGAGATACTCTACAATTTACTATCCTAGAGCAAATGGTCTGGCTGAGGCTTTCAACAAAACACTGGTACAGATTTTGAAGAAAACACTGGATGAAAACAAAAGGGATTGGCACAACAAACTATTAGAAGCCTTGTGGGCCTACCGAACGACTTTCAGGACTCCGACTCAGTGTACATTTTGTGTACACCCTATATGCTCGTGTATGGAGCCGAGGCCGTGCTACCGCTAGAAGTCCTGACACCAGGAAGTCCTGACACCATCTCTCAGAGTCGCCGTTGCCAATCAACTCACAACAGAAGAAAGCGCAAAACTCACACTTGAAGAACTGGAGATTCTCTGGGGAAAATGACTGGAAGCACAACAACATTTGGAGCTTTACCAGGAGAACTTGGTAGAAGCCCATGACAAATCGGTCTGCCCGAGGACATTCAAAGTTGGTGACCTGGTACTTGTGCTCGAAAGGCCTATTCTTGCACGCCGAAAAATAGGTGGAAAATTTAAGCCCACTTGGGAGGGATCATTTATCGTTGAAAAGGTCTACACAGGAGGAGCATACCCGTTAGTGGACTTCCGGGGCGAAAGACCCATGTTACCAATAAACAGACGATATCTGAAAGAAAACTTATTACGCAACCTAACTTATTACGCAACCTAACGTTGCTTGCCTCCGCTTGCTTTGAAACTTTGAAACTTTGATTGTTTTAGGGTTATCTATATGACCAAATGTCTATGACTGGGTCCAAAGTTTGTAATTAACCTCCATATAATGAAAATTTTGAGAAAGAAACTCTTAAAACTTCAAATTTTCTTCTTTCCACTTTTAATTAAACAAAATTCATACATAAAAATTCATTGCACCAAAATAAACTAAAAATTACTTTAATAAATACTTTGTTTTGTTCTTATTCATGATAAGTTTCGGCCCACTGACATTTTTACTGTCGTGTGCAGAAAAATGTCGGGACAACAGCTGATCTTTGCTTTCTAGGATGGCTGAAACCTCGTATTAAATGAGGAGATGACCGCGCGGGGCGGTACCATAGACTTCAATGTGGATTTCAACTAGGTTGACATGGACTACAAAGGTCCTCTAATGGATGTAGTCAACTGCAAAGAGAAAGAGGGACTTCCTTCACTACTGAGAGTGACCACTAAAGATTATGTATTAAGTTTATGTATTCGCAAGGGCAAGAACGTGATAACAGAGCGAGATCTGATAGAGGGGCCCAGCCGTCTGCCCTCCATGGTAGCTGCACCTGCTGGAGAAGTAGTAGCAGCTAACAAAAAATGACTACCAAGTACTCCGCTTCACAGGATGCAATGCAGGAACGCCAGTCGCAACAAGCAGAGGGCTTTTCTACGACAAGAACACAAACATCAAAGAGAGAGGAACAACTTGCTCACCCCTATTCCTGAGGGGCACATTTACAATCCAGACCTGAAAGAAACTTCTGCTAGATTACCCACCATGGAAGAAGAACCAGGGTTTGTGACAGATTTAGACACACTTTCTGTTTCAGATGTTGTGTGTCAGGGTTGCCTGACATGCAACGTTGAAATACTGACCGGGACATCAGCCACGGGTGCGTTTGTAGAGTGCCCGGGTTGTAATGTTCGACAACTACAGCATTTCAGTACATTGGAAGAATACACTTCAAGCACCAACGAGTCTCGAACTTTGGATTTCATGATGGATGAACCATATGTCCCACTGGGGACGGATCAGTATGTACCTTGGAGCACAGGGTCTTACATCCCGTTAGAGGCCGAGTCTCATGCTCCAGATCAACCAACACCAGTTTGGGATCCCACCGATGCACGAAGGAAGGAACAACCATGACAGTTGCTAACCCATGGTATGGTAGAATACTACAAGATAAAAAAAGTAAATAAAAGAGAATTCAAGTTTTATGAAGAAGTTGAGGGAAAGTTTGTCAACATATTGGAAGGCCTGAAACTATATACCAGGGTTTTCTCCGAGACTGATTAAAGAAGCATTCTGGATTGTATCTTCAATTTAAGAGATAGAGGCCGAGCTGGCCTTCTCATGGAAAGGACATATTCTGAGCCAAAGAAATGGATGAGAGGGAAGGGT
>NW_018219417.1:202699-226756 GCF_001263595.1 Phalaenopsis equestris | reverse complement strand
CCAGTGTGGCGGTTGTTAAAACTTCACAAATGACAGACAGGGGAATCCGCCTGGGATCCTCAGACATAATCAAGTAGATCCACTACCTCCAATGATGGATGATCAAATGGCATATTCTACCTACTACCTGCATTCCCAACAGTTGCATTATCAATATCTATGAAGAAGGTGATTGCATTCCCCCACATATTGATCATCATGATTTTGTGAAGCCCTTCTGCATGGTCTCATTTCTGAGCAAAAGCAATATTTTATTTTGGAAAGAAATTGATATCGTTGGCCCAGGTGAATTCAGAGGTTCTGTGGAGATTCCTCTTCCAGTCGGTTCAGTACTTCTTCTCAAGGGCGACAGTGCAGCCGTTGCCAAACATTGCATTCCAGGAGTACGACACCGTAGGGTGTCTGTGACTTTCCGCAAAATGGATGACAGTAAAATGCCATATGGATTCTAGTAGGACCCAGAATTGGAAAAGTTACTTCCATACGAGCTGTGAAAAGGTTGTATCTCTAAATACATGTGAAGGGAACTCTTATCCTGGAGCATGACTTAGAAGGTCTGCTTGATCAGGAGCTCAACATACCTCGTATAGAGGGTTCACTTTCTTTCTTTAACAGCATGACACATATCTAATGTATTCAGTCTACAATGTATTCATATCATGAGATGTTCTTGATGTATTTTTGGCAAGGAATACATAATGTACCTTTTGAGGTGTTAGCCTATGTTCGATTTATGACATCTTTGTTGATCAAATTAATGGAAATTTCTCTCAAATTGTGTCTTTCTGTCAGTTGCCTTTTTGTGCGAGGGATGAAAGCCACAAACCACGTGTTGGTTCAAAATTTCAATGAATAAAGAACAAAACAACAAATTTTTAAAATATAAATGACAAAGAAAATAATCACAAATAAATAAACAATAAAATAAATTTCTTTTGAAAATCAACCAATTAAAATTAAA
This sequence comes from Phalaenopsis equestris, assembly GCF_001263595.1. Taxonomy (NCBI): domain Eukaryota; kingdom Viridiplantae; phylum Streptophyta; class Magnoliopsida; order Asparagales; family Orchidaceae; genus Phalaenopsis; species Phalaenopsis equestris. The sequence goes on along the minus strand of NW_018219417.1, from coordinate 225,795 downwards.
AATTTAAAGACATATTTTTGAAAAATTAAATGTGATAAAAACAACAAGAAAATGAAATGAATCTGTTGAGTGGATCCTCTCCTTTTTGGAGTTTCCTACTCTTGTGCGTGCAACACAACCGTCTTTATCTGCATTAACTCTCTTCACATGCTCGCAGAATTTTGCATTCTGCACAAAACCCCACAAGGCTCTACAAATCTTCTACAAAATCAACATTTCCACATGATACACTTTTGTAAATTCAACACCACAAGCTCTTTATAAATTTCAATTCTCACATCTTCAAATTAGTATCTAAATTCTGATTCTCATCTTTCAAAGTCGATAGCTAAATCTCGACTATCACATCTTTGAATTGATACACACATTTCAATTCTCACATCTTTGAATTGATACCTCCATTTCAATTCTCAAATCTTCGAATTGATACCTACATTTCAATTCTCACATCTTTAAATTGATACCTACATTTTAATTCTCACATCTTCGAATTGATACCGACATTTCAATTCTCATATCTTAGAAATGATACCGACATTTCAATGAATTGATACCTACATTTCAATTCTCACATCTTCGAATTAATATCTACATTTTAATTCTCACACTTTGAATTAATACCGACAAATTAATCCCGACATTTCAATTCTCACATCTTCGAATTGATACCTACATTTCAATTCTCAGCATCTTCAAATTGATACCTACATTTCAATTCTCATATATTCAAATCAGTCCTTAAATTAGGATTCTCACATTTTGAGGTCGGTACCTAAATCCCGACTATCTCTTCTCGGAATTGATACCTAACTTTCAATTCTTACTTCTTTGAATCAGTACCTAAATTATAATTCTCACATTTTGAGGTCGATACCTAAATTTTGACTCTCTTCTCGAAATTGATACCTAAATTTCAATTCTTACATCTTCGAATCAGTATCTAAATTCTGATTCTCATCTTTTGAGGTTGGTACCTAAATCCCGACTATCTCGTCTTTGAATTGATACCTACATTTCAATTCTCACATCTTCGAGTTGATACCCACATTTCAATTCTCACATCTTCAAATTGATACTTACATTTCAATTCTCACATCTTTGAATCAGTCCCTAAATTCTGATTCTCATCTTTCGAGGTCGATACCTAAATTCCGACCCTTGTCTTTTTGAAATTGATACTCAAATTTCAATTTCCACCTAGGGGTCAGCACTTACATACTAATCCCTATCCTCTAGAAATTTCTGAAATTTCATAACTCAAAATTAACTCTCTGATCCCTCACGAGAGTCCCTCCTTAATTTCAATCATACGATCATCCGCTAGTATCCCCAGCAGAAATAAAACAAATCACACACACAACTCTACACATACTTCCAGGTCTGTTTAACTTAGGAGTTTGTATTGGTTTTTGTTGATCTCATCGTTCAACGCCAATAGGCGCGGTGTGCTTGACCAGCACACCCCACCTATTGGGGGTCCATTTATTGACCTCACTTTTAGTTGAGGTTTAGTTTTTCCTTTTTTTTAGTAGCCTAAGGTATAGCCATAGGACTTTCCTATTGACTATTCTTAGAAAACTAGACATGGAACCCTCACCATTAGAAATTCTACCCTCTTCTCTACTCAACTTGAAGTTCCACATATTGATCCTAACCTCTAGTACCAAGTAGGTGGGGTCACTATAAGGGAAACTCAAGATGAGTCACCCTTAGGACTGCTGGACCTTAGGGTTGACCCTAGGTGTTATTCTGGAGCTAAGGCACTCACTAGACTCATCTACACTCATAATCACTCACAACCCTAAACTAAAATTTCTAGCCTAGGTCCTTTGATCTCTTTGGGATACTCATCTAGATGGTCCCCTAAACCTACTAGCCCTATAGCTATGGTTTAACTAAGACCACTACATAGAGAACCCAAAATGTGACTTCCTTTGGTCCATGGCTCATTTAGGGTGATTAGTTACCCAATCCAATCAAAAATATCCATCTTGGCTTTTTGCACCTAAACACCCCCAAATTACCAGAATATCCCTCCATAGCCCAAAATTCCAAAAAATGCAAAAATTCCCAAAAAATCTCAATAAACCCTAAATATTTCCAATTTCATTTTTCTCAACTACCACATGAACCAATTTGGACAATTTGACAATCTTTAACTAAAACCCCCAAATTTGCCTTTAAGGGCCCAAATTTCCCCAAATTCAACTCAAATTAACTTTTGAGATGGCCAAGCTAAACCAAATCCAAGTTTAATTTGCCCATTATTTGAGCCTAATTTTTGGTATAGGTTAAACCCCAATTTTGGTCACATGACATAATCCCACCAAACTGAACCCATGGCCTAGTCAATTGACCCCAATTAATGTTAAAAAATCTTCATAACATCCTTATACGTCAAAATCAACCATCAATTGGCCTTGGTGAAGCCTCAAATCCATTTGATTTTGGCCTAAATCCAAAATTCCCAAATTTAGCCCCAAATTGGCTGTCCCCAAATTTCACCCAATTGATTGCCTTAACCTCTAAATTAGCACCCAATTCATGTTGAAAACTCTTCATAGGGTCCCTATTGACCATTGACAACAATCAATTTTGACTTAGCCCAAGGCTGACCCAAGATAGACCCAAGTCTAGCCCAACATGACCAAATTGAAATAAATTCAAAATTCCCTCAAATTGTAATTTTGATGTGAGATATGTCATTGCTCAAAACCACTTCCATTCTTCACCAAATTTTTCCCTTATGATCATCTACACCAAATGGCGGCATCAAACCAGAGCGTGCCACGCATGTTTTCGGAGCTACCTAGGATCTAGTCAGCACGCGTGGTTTTAATAGATAAATAGGGGTTTAATTAATTCACAAAATGACCCCTAACTTTAAAGATTCATAACTTTGTGTGGAAAAATCACAAAAATAAAATAAAAATACTCTTTTACTGTCGGCGTTATTTTGGGTTGGTTTGTGGGGAGTTGCCTGTAAGAAGCTGTCGGTCGCCGGAATCAAAATCCCGTCGCCCGCATCGGAAGGACGTTAAAGCATAAAATCAAACTGACCGCATATTTTTCATAGTTTAAAATGAAAGAGCACTGTCCCCCCTGCCGGCCCGGCCAGCCTAGTGGCCGGAAAAGCTCAAAACTGAGAGCCACCCCCATGGGACTTTACCCAAATCAAGCTTAGAGGCTAACTCAGCCAAATTGAGTTGTAGAGCTCCTCTGCCTTCCACCTAAGCACCACAATGCACCCAAACTTATGCCCTGAGACCCACCCCATGGCCATTTTTAAAAAAAACTCACCTCCACGGCCATGGGAGGTGTGCTGAAATTTTCTTAGAGAGGACTCTCCTAACATCTCTCAGAACTTCCCTAAGATTCCCTCAATGCATTCCAACTATTTTCCCCCATAAATTGCCACTGCCAGAGCTTAATTTTGAGGTTGAAACCTTGCTGGAAACCAGGACAGAACTCATTACACCTCCACACTCCACCAAAATCAAATTAACTCTAACCACACCTTCACAACCAAGACAGAAGCCAAAGCCCCATAAAACCCCCCTTCCATAGAGCCTCTACCATAGCTCTAGACCAACACCAAAATCTGGTCGTGATCCAATTAATACCTAGGCCTTACACCAAGACCAGAGACTCAATCCCTAGTCTCCTTGGACCCCAACACCCAACAAACATGCAAACATGCCAAGACCCTCTGATTGAAGCTGCACTTCTCAGAGCAAAGGTATAAGAACTTACCTCCACCTAAGCCTATTTTGATTCTCCATTTGCATAAATTTAATTTGATTGCTTGATTTCCTTATGAATGTGTTTGTCTCACTTATACGAGTCCATAGAATCAAACCCAAAGTGATTTGGTTGAGTCTAGAGTGATATATTAAGGTTTTAATATGGATGGTCATGGGATCATTCTATCGAGGACGATGATGGGGAGCCGTTTGACCGAGCGTGTAACAAATGGATGGAGGAGATCGAGTCGGACAGCGCTTCGGGAAGTAAACAACGGCCCGAGTCGAGACTAAGGTAGATGGCGGCGTCAAATGGGGGCGCGCCGCGTGGAGTTCTGGTGCCGTCCTAGGTTGAGGTGGCACACTCGATTTAAATAGATAAATAGGGTTTTTTCCTATTTATTTAAATACCCCTAACTTAGAGAATTCATATCTTTATGTATAAAAATCACAATAATAAAATAAAAATACCCTCTTACTCAGTGAATAGAGAAGAACAATGTGGAATAAATTTCAAGTCAATTTGATACATATTTTATCTTTAATTAACTAAACACCAATTTGAATCAATTGATTCTCCATGCATATTGACACATCACCTTGGCTTGAAATTTTGGCATGTTGTAGCCTCTGTCAATGGAAATATCCTCTGATTTTGCCAATGTCAGAGAAAGTCCCTATACAGAGATCCATATTTTTCAAGTTTTTACAAATTATTTTTTTAAAGTAATCATGGAAATTAGCATGTTGATTAAAAAATTCCAAGAAAATTTTGGAAGGTCCCCCATGACCAGTGAAGCTTTTGAAAATAATTTCATTGGGCAAGTCATTTAAAATATACCTAATTTTCACAAACCCTAAATTATTAAGATAATTAATTTTGGAAAATATAAACATTTAAATGACTTGATTTTTGACCTCCACTATGGTTCCTCATCCAGAGAACTCACCATAAAAATTTTAATATATTTTGAGTTCATTTGATAACTTAGGTTGATTTTTAACGATAAACATTACTTTTGGCATTTAAATGATTTTTAAAAATCAAAATACAACTTAAGAAGTTATGAAATTTAGTTTTTTGAGTTCTCTGTGATTAGGGGTATTTTCTAAAAAGAAAAAAATATTTAGAATAAAAACTTGATCTTTTAACCTATTTTAAATGTTTAAATAATTAAAAATCCCTAAAAATCACAAAAATAATAAAACTCATGAAAATATTTTAAATTGCTTCCTAAGCACTTATGAACAATTAGAATATTTTTCCTAGTTTTCTAAAAAAAGATATTGAATTTTAAAGCTTAAAATAGTTTTTAAAGGCTAAGAAATGGATTTCCACTAAAATAATTCCAATAAATCAAATAATATTTAGAAAAATATAAAATCTTCGCCTTTGAGTTCTCTGACTTCAGGGAGACTTTTCAACTTAATTTTCTCTGTTTAAAATATTTTATATTTAATAAATACCCTAGAATTTAAAATAATTTTTAAAATTTAAATAAAATTCATTAAATCATGAAATATGGTCCAAAAACTTCTCTGATCTAAAGTTACCTCCAGTAAAAATTTCAAGAGATTAGAATTTACCTTGGTTAAGTTAGAAATTTTCTTCAAAAAATCCTATCTTTGCATGAAAATAATTATATAAATTAAACCAAAATTTGAAAAATCACATTTTCTCCTCTGATGTCTTAATTGACCCATGAATGAGGTTGGATAAAAATTCCAAAGTCATTTGAATTGAATTTGACAAATTATGAAGTGATAGAGCCTTAGGGGAAAATGTGTAATTTTGGAAAATTAGCCTTAATTAACATTTAGGCTTAATTTAAGGAGGGAAATGGGTAACCTCTGATCATAATCTTTGATGTTTGAAACAGAAGGGGTTAATTGGTAGAAACCAATCTCACTTTCTTAAATAAGTTAATAAATTTCTAAATTATTAAAATTTGGGAGTTCATTAAAATAAAATGAACCTAGGACTTAGGGGTAAGATTTTTGGTGTTAAAAACTCGTCAATTTAATACCCCTATTTTGATGTTCAAATAAGATTCAAATCATGAATCATGATCACCTAAAGCTTAACCTTTTCAACCTTTTCAAAGCCTTTTCAAAGCTAATTAAGACACTCACCTAGGGCTTAAGGGCTTAGTAGTGACTTAGGCTAAATCAAGTTTCATTTAAATAAGGATTAGAAAAGTAATTACCATTGAAAATTAAAAAAATTTTCAAAAACTACAAGCCCAATTAGGGTTAAAATTTGGCTAAGTGTTCCAACAACACTAACTTGCCTCTTTAAGGGTCTTCACTCACTTAATTCTTAAATTAAATTACAAGTGATAATTACCCCATTTTTTGGGATAATTGAGACATCAATGTTCACTGAGCATTAAGGGTTATAATAGGATGACTTATTAAGCAACATAATAAGTTTAAAAGAACTCAGGATTTTCCACCAGACAGCGAGAAATTAGCACGGACCTGCTTCTTTCTCTAGATCTGTTGGATACTAGAGAGATCTACTCACCTTAATATGTTTTGCTTGGCAACATCATCCTTAACTAAAACATCATCCTTGTTTTGCTTGGCAACATCATCCTTAACTAAACTCCTAAGGACCCACCCAGATATAGGTCGTTGTTAGATAGGTCGTTAAGATTTTACTTCCCTGTTTCATATAAACTGCCTTAATATGCATTTTAAGTTTCAGGTGGTGGAACGAGAAGACTCGTCAGGTATGCTTTTAAGTTTTCAGCATTGTCTTTCTTATACTTTCCTATTGTACTTTTATAACTGTAAATTTGCATGCTAAACAACGACTCCACCCTGCATGAAACCTAAAACTATCAGGGTAGCCACAAAATTAAAACTAAAACTAAAACTAAAATCAACCAAGATAAAATTCACGTCGACAACATTCAAATATAAAACAACTCAAAATTTAATCTCAAACATCACACAAAACAACGACTTCAATTAAATTAATACGTCACTATCGAATGATCGGGAATCCCTCGGAGGAGGTAACATAGGGTTACTAACAAGGCATCCTAATGAAATTATGGAAATCATTAAGTTGAGTTTAGTAAGTTCATTTGGACTAAGTGAATCTAATAGAAAATAGTGGTGCCGGAACGAGGGAACCGTAAGATCCTAACTGGTGTCGCTCTAATCAACTTTAATATGCACCTATAAAATTTAAAGAACTTCAACCATAACGCCACCTGATTTGACATTATAACTTGAGACACTAAAAAACTCAAACTCATCGGGGCAAGGATCTTGAAGCTAGCACGGTGGGCAACACGACCATCTTTGACAGCAAAACCTGTCTTCCCCGTCTTCCCCAGCTAAACCCCCAGCTAAACCAATCTTCATTCCTTAGAATTAAACAACAAAGCCATAGGACTTCGAGGTTGCTTGCTTATGCAACGTAAATCTTCACCTTATCTTTAGCCTTTTGTATAGCCCTGCTATATAATATAAGCCCTAACTCGTCTTAGGATTCTGAGGTTTTCGTCTGTCACGACCTAAATCCTCACATCGTCCAGGCTATTTGTGTGCTTATTTCATACGAATGTAAGCCTTAACTAATAAAATTGGCAGGATGAAATACTTAAATTTTCCTCCTCAAAATTGAAGCCAAACAGTAGGATAGCTTGGGAAGTCACCGGGGTTCTCCTCTGGATCCATGACATCCCATAGTTCTTCTTCTTTTCGATTCTATAATAAAATGTTCCAAATTTTAAATCGATCCCCTTTCACACCTCTACGTCTGATCTCATTGAAGAGTCCTACCCTTTGAAATTCCTTGAAGATAATATTTCCTGATTTTTATCGAGAGTTTTCTAAGGCGACTTTGGTCATTTAAGATGTAATTAACTATAGGGGATTTCCCTTATAGGAAGCATGCTCGAACATAACTAATATAAACCCTATTTAATCCTTTATATTTAATAGGGGAACTTGTCGACAAATAAAAAAGTTTCACAGACCAAACGGATGTCATAAATTCCTTAGTTTATTTGATCGAGTCTCATCCTCAAGTCTTGTGTTTGACCTTCGGGATAGATACATGATTTGAGGTATAGTGCTCTTTCTTTTAAACTATAAAAATATGGGGTCATTCTGGTTTCATACTTTTCTAAACTTCAACGTCCTTTCGAAGCGGGCGAGGGGATTTTGATTTCGATGACCGACAGCTTCTTACGAGCAACCCCATCAAAACCAAAAATAGCGCTAAAATCTTCTGGCGACTCCATTGGGGACAAGCTTTTCTCTCCATACAAATCAAGAAATATTATCTTCACACATCGGTAATGTGTCCATGTCCCTCTTAGACCATATTACCCTTCTTTCGTTGGCATACTTTACCCATTTTTGTCTTGGGAAAGTACGACTAACTCCTTGGACTTCAGGACTAGCTGTTCAACCATCTTTGAACAGAGGGGTTCAGAAGGCCATTAAGGACTCCTTAAATTTTCCTGTGGGGTTGGACCCCCAATAGGTGTGTCGGTGGACTAGTTCCACCTGGGCATTTTCTGCCACTAAATAGGTCCCGAACTGGGTCCTAAAATACTTCACATCTCCCTTCCAAATTTGATTTGCTATTCCGCAAATTAAACCAAATCGTGTTGTGCAAATTAAACTTGAACAAATCCCCTTTCACACCTCTGCGTCTGATTTCATTGAAAAGTCCTACCCTTTAAAATTCCATGAAGATAATATTTCCTGATTTTTATCGAGAGTTTTCTTAAGTGACTTTGGTCATTTAAGATGTAATTAACTATAGGGGCTTGCCCTTATAGGAAGCATGTCCAAACCTATCTTAATATAAACCCTATTTAATCATTTATATTAAATAGGAGAACTTGTCGGCATACAAAGGTTTCGCAGCCCCAACGGCCGTCATACTTTCCTTAGTTTATTTGATCGAGCCTCATCCACAAGTCTTGTATTTATGCTTCGGGGTAAATACAGGATTTGAAGTACAGTGTTCTTTCATTTAAACTATGGAAAATATGGGGTCAGTTTGATTTCATATTTTTCTAAAACTAAATATATATGTAAATGAAAACGTCCTTCTAAAGCGGGCGACTGTATTTCGATTCCGGTGACCGACAGCTTCTTACAGGCAACTCCAACAAAAAATAGCTCCGGCACTAACTTAACTTTAATAAAAATAATTTATCTTCAAAAACTCTTTTAAACTCCCAATTCCCTTCTACATAAAATGCAAGTAAACGTATCTTTCAAGTAATGCAGGGCTCTAATGGAGTCCTAGATATCGATCCCACAGGGAAGCTGGAAATATATATAAGCTAGCTATTAAAATTCTATTCTTAATATAAAATAAAATTAAAAATAAAGTAAAGTACGAAGTTTGAAGTTAAAGTAATCAAGTGAAATGCTACTAAATATGCAAATGCACAGCTACAACAGTTAAGTTAAACTAGATGCTAAACATTCAAAATTAAAATTACTGAAATAAAACAAAAGTTTTTGTTGACAAAAAGTTCAAGTATGAGAAAACACCCTTTCCCTTTACAATGAAAATATGGCTTGTGAATAAATTAAAATAATTTGAAAAATATATTTAAAACTATTTTGTATGAAATAGGAGCAATCCTATTCTCTACCCTCTTCTGAGCTCTATAAAGAAAATTGACTAATCTAGAATTTGGTCCCTAATTCCATGGCTAGGCTGTGAGGATACATACTATCACTATAGACCTCCAACTACTCTCTCACATTAGGGCCAACATGCTCGCATTAGTTTCCAATCAAGTGAACCAAAGTGGGGATTCTAATCTGTCACTTTAAAAACTCTCAATTCTACATCCAACGAGGTATAATTCCCTCTTTATTTGCCCCCAATCCCATGGATGACATGCTCTCCCATGAAATCAAATGTGATTCTCCTTTTATTGTAGAAATCATATCCTCTTTTAAGTGAATATATTTTTCAACACATTTTAACAATTCAATTGGACAGATCAAAAAGTAAATGAAGATTGGAGTTCAACTCATCACAAATTATCTATATTTAAAATGGTGGAAAACAAAATCAATTCTTCACAAAACTATTTCTTCAAAGTAGAGGAAGGATAAAAAAGACTACTCAGAATTCATGAGAAGGATACGATAAAACTGAGACTTCATATATAAAAACAAGTTTACAAACAAAAGAAATGAAAAATACGACTCAACTCACAATTTTTCCTAAGAAAATCTGTAGAAGTTCTCTCCAAGCCTTTCTCTCTTTACAAGCACTCCCTTTCTCCAAGCCTTTCTCTCTTTACAAGCACTCTCAATTCCCTCTTAGAAGTGTAATGAAGAAGAAATCTCTTACCTTCCCTCTCTTCTTACAACCGTAGAAGATAATTTTCAAGCCCTTAACTTTCTCTCTTTATCTCTCCATCTTCTTTCTCACTCCACCTATCTTTTTTCGCCCCCCTCTTGAAGTTCTACTCCAACTTGATTTTATTTTAGGTTTCCTTCTCTAAAAAGAATTTCAATTTCCCTCCAAAATTAAAAAGTCAAACCTTTGAATTTGAAAGATGTGCCTCCTTGATCCAAGAGTCAAATCCCTTCAAAAATCTCAAATCCCTTCAAATTAGAACCTTCCAAAGTGTCTAGATGCATTGAATCACTCTATGGGGTTTTTAGAACATGTGCCCCTTTGAAAATTTGTGCAAAATTTGTCTCAAATCGCCTTAATTTGAAAAAAATCACATCTGACGCATCATGTGCCAGCGCTTTGAATTTTGGCGCGTCATGCGCCAAACCCTAAAATTGGCTATTTTTGCTCCAAATTTTATTCCTTTTGCCTTTTTTACTCCAAATGCCTAAAAATGGTATACCTGCACCAAAAACACAAAATTGCCTTTCCTTAAAGTGCAATATCACAAAAAAAACATAAAAATGGTACTTAAAACAGTATATTATTTTTGTGTATCAACACCATAAACCTTAATTAGGTGTAAAACACATTTATACCTAATTAAACTCTGTTATACGTTAACTACATTAGGTTTAACACCATAAACCCTTATTTGGTCTAAACCACATTTAGACCTAATTAAACTTTATTAAGCCTTAACTACATTAGGTTTAACACCATAAACCTTAATTAGGTTAAGAACCTAATCAGATTTATTTCTAATTAAGTCTAATTAATTAATTAAACTTTACCTAAATTAGGTTTAATTAACCTTAAACCTCAATCTAAGCTTAGGTTCAAAATATACCGAACATAAATCAAACCTTGAACTTAGGGTCAACTCAAATTGGACCTAAGTCAATATTAGTTTTAGGTTCAACCTAAATTGAACCTAACTCAACTTTAAAGTTAGGTTCAACCCAACTTGAACCCGAGTTAACCGAACCTTAGGTACAACACATATTGAAACTAAATCAAATCTTTAACTTAGGTTCAACACAAATTGAACTTAAGTCAACATCAACTTTAGGTTCAACCCACATTGAACCTAATTCGACTCCAAACTTAGGTTCAACCCAACTTGAACCCAAGTTAACCAAACATTAGGCTCAACATATAGTGAACCTAAAAAAAACCTTTAACTTAGGTTCAACTAAAATATAATCTAATTCAACTCAAACTCCTTAGGTTCAACCTAACTTGAACTCAAAACAAATAAAACTCCTAGGTTCAACCTTACTTGAACCTAATTCAACTCAAGTCCTTAGGTTTAACCCAACTTGGACCTAACTCAACCATTAAGTCTTAACTAAATTAGACTTTAAGTCAATACAAACTCTTAAGTTCAAGCCAACTTGGACTTAAATAATCACAAAACCCTAGGTTCAACTCAAGTAAACCTAAAATAACCTAAACCTTAAGTTAAACCTACATTGAACTTAAATCGACCAACTCTAAATCCTAACCATATTGGACTTAAGACTATTTTAAATCTTAGGTTCAATGTTGAACCTAAATCAACCTTAGATCCTATTTAAATTGGATCTAAAACATTTTGAGTCTTACCTACATTGGACTTAAACCATTTTGAAACCATTAGGTTCTACCTACATTGAACCTAAATCATCTTAAGTCCTAACTACATTGGAATTAAACCATTTCAGCCTTTAGGTTCTACCTACATTGAACCTAAAACATTTTAAGTTATACCTATATTGGACTTAAACCATTAGGTTCTACCTACATTGAACCTAAATCATCTTAAGCCCTAACTACACTGGACTTAAACCTTTTCAAACTTTAGGTTCTACCAACATTGAACTTAGAACATTTTAAGTCCTACCTACATTAGACTTAAACCATTTTAAACTTTAGGTTCTACCTACATTGAAACTAAATCATCTTAAGTCCTAACTACATTGGACTTAAAACATTTTAATCCTTAGGTTCCATACATATTGATCCTAAAACATTTTAAGTCCTACTAACATTGGACTTAAACTATTCTAAATCCTTAGGTTCTACCCACATTTAACCTAAAACATCTTAAGTCCTAACTACATTTGACTGAAACCACTTTTAACTCTTATGTTTATATCTATATTGAACCTAAAACAATTTAAGTACTACCTACATTTAACTTAAAACCAATTTAATTTTTAGGTTCTACCTACATTGAAGCTAAAACATCTTAAGTCCTATCCACATTGGACTTAAATCATTTCAAACTTTAGGTTCTACCTACATAGAACCTAAATCATCTTCATAACTTAGGATCTATCCAAATTGAATGATATCAATCTTTAAGTTTCACCGACATTAAAGCTAAATCTTAGGTTTCAATTAAACTCCTTCAAGTTTAATCGACATCAGACCTAAACAAATGACATTGTAAAAATCCAACTCACCAACATAAATGATTTAAAATTCACCTTAAAAAACAATAAAACTTAAATTGAACTCTAATGAGCGAAGAACACTGAACACAACTTAAACAACTGTGTGCAGACTTAGGAAGATTTCTTGGACGACGCAATCTGTGATTGCTGATAAGAATCTTTCGGTCATGGTTTAAACAAATTTCGAACTAAGTAAATCTAAATATTTTTACAGCCCCGAGACGACGGAGACACAAACATCTTGACCGGGTCATTTAAAAATTATTCAACCAATTAAATAATCAACTAATACTGACAAATTTGAAAACACAATTTTATGTTAATCGTGTTCTGTTTTGCAGGTTTATTGGAGACATAAAAATAAAATTTCACTGTAGTTTTCTTTAGCATGTTATTGGGTGTGCCAACTCTGTTTTGCGGGACGACATTCTGAAGTTGATAAGGTTAACAAAAAAATAACAAAGCTTCAAAACAAAATGACAAAAATAAAACAATACAACAAAAAAACAAAACGACATGACATAAAACCTTTAGGGTAGAATCAAATTCATAGAAATCTATTAGCCTAGAAATAAACATTTGATGTTTCTTTTCTTGACCTTTACATCTTAGAAGAATGAGTGTTAACGTTAATGGGGAGTTTTTTTACATAAATTTAGAATTGCATAAGATGTAAATAACTATAAGAGCTTGCTCCTATAGGAAAACAAAAAATTTAGAATAGGTGATTAACCTAAATCTCTAATTATCACACATTTTATGTGGTTTTCCTTATATGATAATTTGACATCCTAGGGTATTATCTCACTATAAAGAGAATTTGACATCCTAGAGTCTTGAAAAAGCATCCAAATTTGTTGAATCTTCTAGAAATAGGGGCTGAACCAACACTGGCGTCGTCGGTGCCCATCCTGGCGCTATCGGAGCCAGTGTTCGCAATTTAGGTCGATGCTCACTGTCACTAGTTCTGGCCCTGACGGTGCTGAAAAAATTTTCAACTTCTTTATTTTTGCTCCAAATTTCATTTTTTTTGCTTCCTTTTAGCTTCCTTTTTGCTTCAAGTCCTAAAATTCAACAACAGACAAGAAAACATAAAAATAACTGCAACAAAAACATAAAAATAACTTTCATTAAAGTGCAATATCACTAAAAATGAGTATAAAATATGGGTCTTAAATGCATATATATTTGGTGTATCAAAGTCCCCCAAACTTACATGTTACTTGTCCTCAAGTAACTCCTCTATTATATAAAAATATGACTTATGGTAACGAATTTAACTTCTAGATTTCCATATCTTAGTCTACTAAATACAATAGCATAACTTAAGAAAAATTCAAAACAACTCCAGTTAATACTAAAGGTATATGAATAGTTAGTAATCAAGTCTAGAATTTTTTATTCTCTATTCTTTTCAAGAAAAATTACAAATTGTCATATTAAAGTCACTTAAAGTATTCATATGAAAAAGAACCTCATAAAACTTTACTAGCAAATAAACTAATACTCAAATAAAAGTTTAGAAAATGTAGCAAGCCTTCTTTTTTAAATTGATTCAAGGGAAGCCAATTTTTAATTAGGCATCTCCTCACGCTTCTCCCCACATCTTTTCATTTCTTTTTCTTTTCTTTTCTTTTTTTTCTTTTCTTTCCTTTTCTTTTCTTTTCTTTTATTTCATGTGAGGATTACTATATCTGGATAGCCTTTAATGATTTTGAACTTCACTATCCTCTTCTTAAAGTCAAAAACTTGTCACATTTCTTCACTTAACAAATTTATATTAGCTTAAAGATTTTATAAAGTTTAATTCTCTTCTTTTTACATGAACCTTTAAGATTTTTAATATTTCAAAAATACAATTTTCTTTACTAAAAATAGAAAAACATAGTCTTTTTCTTTTATACCAAATATCTTAATCTCTAAAATTAACCTTTATTATTGAAAATTTTTACTTAAGTTGACTATATATTTAGAAACATAAACATAGTTATCTAAAGAACTCCTAATACCAAAGGTCATGTTAAATTTAAAATTTTTGAAAATATAGCTAAGTGAGAACAAATAAATTTAAGTTTCTTTCTTTAAAAAGGAATTTTTCTTTCCCCCCAAACTTAAAATTTTAAAAGATTTAGTATGAAGAACTGAAAAAATAAAGGGTGAAAGAAAACATTAAATACATAAAGAAAAGACATACTTATTGAAGGTTCTGGTTTTGAAACTTTAATTCTGAAATACTGCAGATGCTAATAGAAAAAGCTAAAAGATTTAAAACATTAAATTGCGCATAATACATATAAAATCTGCTGAAAAAGAGTTAATTACAATACATTTAATAAAATACAAAAACTAACAATATAATTAAATTAAATTCCAAAAATGAAAACAGCTTTACAAACTACAGTTCACAACTCAACATAACAACAAAACAAAGTCTCACAATCAAACAAACAGTCTCAACAATATAAAAAAAATTAACAACACAATAACAAAGTACAGTCAAACATAAAATAAGAAAATCAAATCACCAATCATCATCATCTTCTTCTTCTACATCCAAATTCTGCAGCTGATATGTAATAAAAATAGGGTGAGTAGGAAACTGAACAGAATGATCACCCTTCATGTATCTCACCAACGCATCATCATAAGAAGCATCATATTCAAACTTTTTCCATATCAAATCATCAGTGTAAGCATTTCTAGCCGCCCGTAGGGCTCGACCTACTTCCCGCCCGAAAGAACTGAATCCATGTTTTGCAACCTATGATCCATTCTTAAGATATCTCCCTGCTGGATCATCATCTGGTCCAATAGTTCTCGAAGAGTAGGGTCACTAGAATTAGGGGTTCTCGAAGTAGAAGGAATATCTCTGGTTTTACTTCCAGATCTCCAATAAACATGAGATTCATATGTCTTTATATTGTAAGGCCTAATAGGTCTTAGAGGCTCAATCCTATCTTCAACGAGTCTAAAATCAACTCCTGCCTGTTCACAAATTGTAAGAATAAGTGCAGGGTGTGCTAAACCACCAGTGGTCTTTCCCAAAGCAACAAATCTAGTGTTCATATAGATAGAGCCTACATTTATCCTCATCATCTGCTGAATACAGAAGTTCGGGATAGCTCTATCCTTTTTCACCTCACTATGATGATTTGTCGGAATCATTCTTTTAGAAATAAAGTAGTTTCAGACCATAAATACTACATTAAGCATAGAAAGAGAAAGTTTACCTTAACAACATTTTTTACTTTCCAAGTCCCTCTTCTATCAGTAAGAAAAGAAATAACTTCATATAAGGCCACATTAGTAGCAGAAAATGATTTATACTGACAACTATAACATCTTACAACTGATAAAACTCATTAATTTTTCTTGGAAAAAACTCCACAAAAGTCTTCAGAAGCTTTAGTAAATTTGGCATAGAATTCCATCACTACACCAATAATTGTATTAGCAGTAAAATAACAGAAATTTCCCAATTGCCGAGCATTGATTAATCGCTCGACTTCTCCACTTGGATTTTTAAAACCACTATCCAGAATTACTTTTTTATGCTTAAGTAGACTATTGAATCGAGCACTAGCCCTAAAGCTAACAATTTTTTGTTCATCATAATCTACTTTTCTTTTTTCTTTTGCTCGTTCTTGGTGCCATGGGTAATCTAGAGAAAAATAAAAAAAATTGAATAAATTCTAAAAATTCTGAAAATCACAAACTAAAGTGCTTTATACTTAAATCTACTAAGTAAGAGTTCTTCACCAAAGGATTTTCTCAAAACCTCTCAAAAAATTCCAAATTTTTTCAGATCTTGGCAATGTGAGATAAATCCTTGGTGAAAACCAAAATTGCATAGTTCAAAGTGTATCTCTTACCTAGAGAAGATAAAATCCAAAGTTCCTTTGCCTTAAAATTTCCTTAATCCAAGAAAATGCGAGCCCTAGGTGCAAAAATCAGAGGTTGAAGGTGTCTCAATGGGTAAAAATGGTGGTTTATGGTGAAAATTCCGAATTTTAAAGGGTAAAGGCTGTTCTCAAGTTGAGGGCGCTATCGGCGCCCATGCCAGCGCCGTCAGCGCTGAAGGCCTAAAAATTTCGTTTTTTAATTTTTTCAATTTTGAATTTCCTTTCAATTTTCTCCAATGTCTTTTAAGTATTTTTAGACACAATTTTTTATCTAACAATAATTCACAAACAAACATTTTCACAAACACATTTTTCTAATTACACTTTCACACATTTTTCTAATTACACTTTTACAAACACATTTTCCTAATTAAACTTTCACACATACTAAATTATAAATCATCATCAAAATTAAGCCACAACACTAAACACTGACATAAAATTATACACACAATCAAAGTTCAGAATTCTAAAGCAAAGCAAACTAAATCAAATCCACACAATCATAATAAGTACATACATATTTTAAATTAGTAGAGGGATTCCAAATTCTTTAATTATTCGGCCTCACCTATAGTGCTTTCCCTTCCTTTGATATCTCCCGTCGACTGTTAATGAACATACAGATTATAGAAGGGTCAGTACGCGAATTGATCAGTCAAATTTTCTTTGATCCATCCTTTTTATTTAAACGTGTGCACTAATTCTGCTTCAAATGTTCTAGTATGATCAAAATTCTCTTTCATCCTCCAATCTAGGTAATCAAAAAAGTACTTAAGATCTCCTATTGCATTCATAATACTCTGAAGTTCTCTTTCAATTTTCTTCAATTTATTTTCTACAGCAAGTGAACTTCCAACCTTTGGTGGCATCAATAGAATTGAAGCATGTGATGAATGATCTAAGATAGTATCTAATGCTTCATTCACATTCCTAACATAATTATCATAAATAGAAATCATGGGCTCCCAAGGTAATAAAACTTTTTTCCAACTTTCATATGGAACTTAAGATTGACTACAAAGTAGGAAAATTGTGGAAGGATGCCCAAGTCCATAAATTGGCCCATTCATAATAATACCCATAATATAATTAAATTTGATAGATCCTATATCAATGGGTTTTTCCATTTGAATGCAATAATTCAAAATGGCATTTTCTTTGGTGATTCTACTAATCTACATGATAGGGAGTAATTTTGCAGAAATGAAGAAATGCCACTACTTTAATATTGGATTAAGCAATGAAGCAGAGAAACTAACATATACTTCTTCTCGCATTTCCCAAATATCACTTTCATTCATCATAAAATTATAGACATCTTTCATCAAATCTCTGGTAGGGATGAAACTTGTATAATGACAGATTGGAACATTTCTATCAAATACAACTCATTGATTCGCTCATGAGTAAATGGTATAGCCTTACCTCATATGAAGACAACTCTTTGGGTAATTCCTTCACTAATGGTACAACAACTGCAGTGGTAGTGTAGCACAGAACTTCCCATCGCCTTTGTACAATGATTTTATCAATCAGAGAACTAGGATTAATCAATCAGGGATTGACAAAGCCTCTCTCCTTGATAAGCCTCTTCTTTGTAATAACTTTGTCGTATAAGCTTTGTGCATCAAAACTGATAAACTTTCTTCTATTAAAAACTCAATACCAGGAAGTATTTCTTGAATTAGAGGCCATGGAATTCAAAAATAGGAAGTTTCTGGTCATCCTAAGCAGTTTTTAGGACTTTAAAAACACCTCCTCGTGGTTATTACGGAGCGAAATCCCGCTAAAGTCCACCAAAATCTGCCAAAACCGTCAAACTGCTATCGGCGTCATTGGCGCTGTCAGCGCTTTGGTCTGTTTGCGAGCGTCATCGGCGCTAGAGACCAAATTCACGTCTTTTCATTTTTATTCATTTTGATTCCAATATATATATATATAAATATATATATATATGGGTTGCCTCCCATAAAGCACTTGGTTTAACGTCGTCAGCCCGACATGTCATTTGATTAGTTGGGTTGACTTAACATTAAAAATTCTTTAAATTGTGGTATGTTCCATTCATAATAATGTTTCAATCAATGCCCAATAACTTTAAATATCTTTCCAGTGTTAGGATCTTTAATAACAACAATTCCATAATGATAAACTTTAATCACCTTAAATGGTCCTAACCATCTAGATTTCAGTTTTCCTGAAAATAATCTTAATCTTGTATTATATAATAAAACTTCTTGTACAGGTTCAAACTTCTTTTGAATAATCTTCTGATCATGTCAAATTTTTGTTTTCTCTTTACAGAATTTTGCATTATCATATGCTTCATTTCTAATCTTCTCAAGTTCATTGTGTTGCAATAAGAGTTGCAATAATCTGTTGCAATAATCTTTCCTCACCAGCATCCTTTAAATTAAAATTAAATGTCATAATAGCCCAAAATGCTTTATGCTACAATTCTACTGGTAAATGACATGTTTTTCTAAAAATAAGTCTGTATGGGTACATTCCTATAAGAGACTTATAAGCAGTTATGCATGCCAATAATGCAGTATCTAATCTAGCAGACCAATACAATTTATAAGGATTTACAACTTTTTCTAAAATTTATTTAATTTAACGATTTGATATCTCTTCTAGACCACTAATTTGAGAATGATAAACAGTAGAGAATCTATGCATAATATCATATTTATTAATCAATTTGTCGATTCTCTTATTTCTAGAATGAGATCCTCCATCATCTTGTAAAAATATTTTTAATTAAGAATTTAGAAACACTTCGAGCATCACATCTAGGTTCAGCAATAGCTTTAATCCATTTGGACTTATAATCAACACCAAGTAATATATATATAAATTTCCAAATGAAGGCATAAATGGTCCCATAAAATCTAATCCCCACACATCAAAAATTTCAACTTCTAATGTATAATTTAGAGACATTTCATTTCTTATAGAAATATTTTCTACTCGTTGACATCCATCGCATGTTTTATTATATTAATTGACATATCTAAAAAGAGTAGACCAATAAAATTCAGCTTGCAAAGTCTTATATGCAGTTTTATTTTTTCCAAAATGTCCTCCAAATTCAGAATCATGACATCTTTCAATTATCTGTTGAGTTTCCTCATAAGGCACATTCCTTCTAATAATTAGATCTTTACATTGTTTATATATATATATGGGTCATCCCAAAAATAGAATTTTGAATCATATATAAATTTCTTTAATTGTGAATTTTTGAGTTTTACGTGGTAGAATATCACTTACAATATAATTTGCTATATCAACATACCATGGTACATTCATTTCATCAATACTATACAATTGTTCATCAGGGAAATTCCCTAAAATTTTATTTGCAAAATTAGTTAATATTTCTCTTTCTAGTCTAGACAAATGATCAGCTATTTGATTATCATTCACTTTCTATCAACTACGGTAAAATCAAACTTTTGCAATAGAAGTATACATCTAATTAATCTTGGTTTAGCATCCTTCTTTTGCATCAAGTATTTAATAGCAGAATAATTTGTATGCACAATACATTTAGTTCCAATTAAGCAAGGTCTAAATTTATCAAAGACATAAACAATAGCGAGTAACTCTCTTTCAGCATTAGTGTAATTAATTTGAGCATCATTTAGAGTTTTTCTAGCATAATATTTTAGTTTAAAAACATTGTTATGCCTTTGTCTTAACAAACAACTCCAATAACATAATCACTAGCATTGCACATTGTTTCAAATGGTTTCTCCCAATCCAGTGGGAATATTATAGGTGCAGTGATTAATTTTTCTTTCAATAATTCAAATGCTTTTATGCATTGCTCATTAAAATCAATTTTGGTGTCCTTTTCTAATAGTTGCCATAATGACTTAGTTATTTTAGAAAAAAATTTTTATGTAACGTATCCTAAAAAGCTTCTATCCTAAAAAGCTTCTTACCACTTTAACATTAGTTGGAGGTGGTAATTTTTAAATAACTTGAAGTTTTGCAAGATCTACTTCCATGCTATTTTTAGAAATTTTATGCCCAAGTACAATTCCTCCTGCAACCATAAATTGACATTTTTCCCAATTTAGTACTAGGTTGATTTTTTCACATACTTCCATAACTTTTTCTAAATTATTTAAACATAATTCAAACGATGTTCCGAATATCGAAAAATCATCCATAAACACTTTCATTCCATGTTCAACAAAATTGCTAAAGATTAACATCATACATCTTTGAAATGTTGTAGGTGCATTGCATAGTCCAAAAGTCATTCTACGAAAAGCAAATGTTCCATATGGGCTAGTGAATGTTGTGTTCTCTTGATCCTCCGAAGCAATTGGAATTTGGTGATAATCGGTATATCCATCTAAAAAGCAATATTATTTGTTTTTAGTTAATCTATCCAACATTTGGTCTAGAAAAGGTAAAGGAAAGTGATTTTTTCTGGAGGCCATGTTTAATTTTCTATAGTTAATAGAAATTCATCAATAGTAACTTGTCTTATTGGTATTAATGCATTTTTCTCGTTTTCTTCAACGATCACTCCTCCTTTATTTGGAACACAATGAATTGGACTTACCTAAGAACTGCGTGAAATTAGATATATAATTCCAACATCTAGCCATTTTAAAATTTCTTTTTTACAACTTCTTTCATTATTAGGTTTAATCTCCTATGAGGATCAACTTTAGGTTCATATTGTTCATCTAATAGGATTTTGTGCATACAAATAGAAGGACTAATTCCCTTAATATCTGCTAAAGTCCATCAAAAAGCCTTTTTATATTTTCTTAACATCTCAATTAGTTTTTGTTCTTGAATTTTTGGTAATTCAGAAGATACAATAACAGGCAATGTAGATGCCTCTCCTAAAAACACATATCTTAAATGGGCAGGTAATATTTTCAGTTCCAGTTCAGGGAAGTTCAGGTGGTTTAATACTTGAAGGAATAAAATTTTTATTATATTTTCTAACAAGTCTAAAGTTTCAAATTTTTCCCTGAATGTAATCCAAATCTTCTTCTTTTATTTCATCATTTTTTTCAAAAAAGTCTCCTTGCTTTAATTTATCTTCAAACTCATTCTTAAATTGCTCATTACTCAGATAATCAGTTACTTCCATCCTAAAACATTCATTATCTTTTTCTATTGTTCGATTTTTCATAGCTTTTGCAATATTAAATGTTACTTCTTGATCATTAAATCTTATTATTAATTCTAATTTTTGTACATCTATCACAGCTCTCCCTATTTCATAAAATGGTCTCACCAAAACAATAAGAATTTATTTATCTTCCTCCATATCCAATACTATTAAGTCTAGAGGGAAAATAAATTTATCCACTTTTACCAATACATCCTCTATAACTCCTTTTGGATAAGTTATTGTTTGATCAGTTAACTGAAGAGTTATAGTAGTAGGGGAAATCTCTCCCAAATCTAAACATTTAAAGATAGATAAAGGCATAAGATTGATACTCGCTCCTAAATCACATAAAGCTTTTCCAAAAAACTTTTCACCAATAGAAAAAGGTATCAAAGACTACCAGGTTCTTTTAATTTTTCAAGAAGCTTTTTCTGAATAATAGCACTACACTTGAATAATAGCATAATAGCACTACACTCTTCACCGAGTGCAACAGTCTCATGATCTGTAAACTTCCTTTTCTTGTTCAGTATATCCTTAATAAATTTCACATATCTTGGCATTTGTTCCAAGGCTTCAACAAAGGGAATGTTTATTGTTATTTGTTTAATGATTTCTATAAGTTTTGTAAATTGTTTATTTTTGTTCTTCTACTTCACTCTTTGAGGAAATGGTGGTAATGGTTTTTCTAAAGGACCTTATGTTTTTTCATTTCCATTTTGCTCACTCTCCATTGCTTCCTTCTCTTCATCAACTTCAGTTTCTCTTTGGATCCTTGTTTCAACTACTTTTCCACTTCATAATTGAATAGCTTTAATTTGCTCCTTATTTTGATCTTTTGGATTAAGGAATTGTAGAAGGTCTATTAGTGAGTGCAGTAACAAGATGTCCTAATTGATTTTCAATATTTCTAAAAGCAGCCCCTTGATTCTGTACTTGATTTCCCATGTTTAACAATACTTTTTCAATCATCAATTTCTTTTCCTTAACTTATGGGTTAGGATTAGAGTTAAATCCAGGAGGATAATAAGCTCGATAACTAGGATTTCCTTGGTTATTCAAATTTTCGAAGGGATTCACCAAATTATTATAATTATTCCAACTAAAATTAGGGTGATTTTTTCATCCAGGATTATAAAGTTAGAATAGAGATTATTATTTTGATTTTTTATAGCATTTAAAGTTTCATGCATTTAAAGTTTCATAAGATGACCATAAGATGACTGAGTATCAATGATCTGTCCTAGTGAATTTTCCTCTAATATTGGGGGTATTTGAGAATAGTTCACTCCTATTTAATCAATCTTTTTGAAATAGCAGATATTTTAGATGCTAAAATAGACATTGCATCAGAATCATGAAAACTAGCTACTCTCTTAGGATTTACCCTTTCGGAGGGACATGAGGGATTGTTAGTAGTCATTTCTTCAATTAAAGAATATGCTTCATCAAAAG
>NW_018219417.1:193802-202684 GCF_001263595.1 Phalaenopsis equestris | reverse complement strand
AAAAGATTTTGACATTAATGATCCACCCGCAGCAGGCAGCAGGATCTATAATAGATCTAAGTGATCCTACTAATCCATTAAAAAACGTTTGAAATATTAACCAATCTGCTAGAGCATGGAGTAGACATTTGCTAAGAAGATCTTTAGATCTTTCCAAAGCTTCATATATCGATTCCCCTTTAAACTGATAAAAAGATGTAATATCATTTCTAAGCTTAGCAGTTTTCGAGGGTGGAAAATATTTAGTTAAGAATTTTTGTGATAGTTCTCCCCAAATTCTGATAGGTCCAGGTGCTAATGAATTTAACCAAGCCTTGGCTTTATCCCTTAGAGAAAAAGGAAAAAGTCTAAGCCTGTAGCATCATTAGACACTCCGTTATTTTTAAAAGTAGCACAAATTTCAAGGCACAAATTTCAAGAAAACCTCAAGAAAACCAGCAAGATGTAAGTTTGGATCTTCAGTAGGTGTTCCTCCAAACTGATTATTTTGTACCATTTGGATAATAATAGGTTTAAGTACAAATGAATTAGTAGCAACATCAGGATTTTAAATAATCAAGTGAAGTTCATCTACTGCCGGATTTGCGTAATCTTTTAAAGGTCTTTATCGATTTTTATTTATTTTATTATTTAAGCTATTCACCATTTCGTTTAAGTTTTTAATTTCTTTGTGTTGTTTTCAAATTTTTTTAATAGTACGTTCTAATTCTGAATCGTAAGGTACTAAACCTTCAGATCCAATATTTCACATAAATAAATATAATAAGCAAAGAAAAACTTCTTAAAAATGATTCTTAAATAAAAATAAATATTTTTTTTGGATTTTTGGATTTTTTTATTTTTTAAATTTTTAAATTTATTATATATAATTATCTCTAAATTTCCTATTTTACCAAATCTTTTTAATTTACCGTTACCTTCCCCGACAACGGTGTCAAGAACATGATCCCACAGAGAAGACTTAAATTTGAAATGATAAATTTACTAAGAAATTCAAAGAAAGTCAAAAAAAAATTAATGTCACTAATTTCAAATGTTGAGATGTTATCAGAACTAAATTATTTAACTAATAAAAAAACTAAAATACAGAGTTTAAACAGTAACTACTAAACTATTAAACTATGCTTATGTGATGAATATATCTTATGTGAAATTTCTCACTGCAATGAGATTTTGGTAAAATGAGATGAGAAAATGGGTTAAAATATGTATTATGCCAAATAGGAGCAATTTTAATTCTCTACCCTGATATAGTGTCATAGAAAATCATTGGCTAATCCTAGGTTTAGTCTCCCGTGATTAGGCTAGCAGGATATTTGCTCTCACTCCAGAGCTCCCACTTCCCTTTACCTGAAGGCTAACTCTCGATTTAGTTTTTAAACACTAAGACAAAATTAGAGATTTTAGTCTGTCACTCTAAAGATGCTCCAATTCTACACCCAACAAAGTATATTTCCCTATTTATTTGCTCTTAACTCCATAAACGAAGTTCTCCTTCATGAAATCAAATGTGATCCTCACTCTATTGTAGAACTCATACTCCATTTCTTGGATCATATGTTTCAAAAAATATTTTAACAATTTAATTGGCCAGATAATAAAGTAAATTAAGTCGGAGTTGAAAAATTATCACAATTTCTTTTATATTTTAATATTGGCACATCCATATTATCTCTTCATTTCATCATATCTCAGAGTAGGGAGAAAGATAAAATAAACTACTTAGACTTCATGAGAAAGATAAAAAAAAACAAATTTTATAAATAATAGAAAGTTTATACAATGCTAATAAACAAACAACACTTATCTGTAACTCTTTCTCAAAGAAAATCCCTTGTAGCCTCTTCTAGAAAATATAGGTAGAAGAAATCTCTCACTTTTCTCCTTCTCTAACACTCTTAGAGAAGAGTTCACACTTAATCTCACCTTAAAACTCTAAATTATAAGAACAATGGACTATAAATTGTTGTGGAATGAAAAATGGAAGAATGTGTGATGCATAGAAGGTTGAATTGGGACGATGAGATGTTAGGAAGAGTCACTTTTCTAATCAATTTTGGCCCCAAATAAAGCCTAGAGTCGGTTTTCCAATAGGTGCCTCCAAAAACTCTTCAAAAAAGCATCCAAATCCATTAAATCTTCTAGAAATAGGGGCTCAACTAACATTGGCGCCTTCGGTACCAGTGTTTCGCAATTTAATTCAATGTCACTGTCAAACGGCGCCGTCGGCGCTGCTTCTGGCACCGTTGGCGCTGAAAAAATTTTCAACTTCTTCGTTTTTGCTTCAAATTTCATCATTTTTGCTTCCTTTTTGCTTCAATTCCTAAAATTCAACAACCTGTAAGAAAACATAAAAATACCTTCAATTAAAGTGCAATATCACTAAAAAGGAGTATAAAATATGGGTTTAAAAATGCATATACTTTTGGTGTATCACTCCACGAGTAAAAAGAAAAAAGCTTACGGGAGATTTTGACATGAGAAAATTCATCATTTATAAGGCGAAACAGAGTTACAACACTCAAATTGACTAGAGAAAATTAATCGAGGAACAGGCATTTACTAACCCGGGTGGCAAGATCGAGAGGTTGATTGTCTCTAGAAATTTGGAGAGGTTTTGCTACTTCACTACAGTAGCTATTGTGCCTATGATTTAGGAGTTCTATGCCAATTTTTGATTCACTACTGATGATCACATCCTTGTGAGAGGTAAACAAGTTGGATTTTCAAGAGAAAGGATAAATGCATTTTATGGATTTAAGAATGCATTTCATTGTGAATAAGTTGCATTCGTGATGAGTCATTTTTTAGTAGATGAAGTAATAGCCTTTCTGACTGATGGAAGGGGAGAATAAAAAATTAAGAATAAAAGAAAGTTAATTTCTCCGCTTTCATGTTGACTTTTCAGTCAAAAGTGTGACATTACTTCATCTTTGCTAGGTTGCTTCCAACAAATCATCTAAGTTAAGTAACAAAAGATAGAGTTGTGCTAAACTTCTGCATTTACAAAATGAAGGCAGTAGATATTGGTGCTCTTATAGTACATCATTACATCATGCTTATCATGCTTGGAGTATAGCCAGGAGTGCTACAGCTAGTGGTTTGGGATACCTTGCCCTGATTTTCACTTTATGTGAACAATCAAGAGTAGAGTCTCATAGGAATGAAGAGAAGTTGTAGCCTTAGAATCCTATTAGAAAGCATACGGTTTAAGGATTTAAATCATTTACTGAGTCTAGGAGTGAAGGTAGTGATAGACCCTCAATATTTGCTGCAGGGCCATCTACTTCTCGCTCTACTTCACTTGAGAATATTATGGAGTAGCTTAAGATTCAACAAATGGATATTGTGAATATGCAAAATAGAGTTTGAGTAATTTAAGCAAGGAATGATTATAATGATGAATATAAGCAGTGGAGAGTTCAACATGATATAGCATATGAGGAGGTGTCGTTAGATATTAGGGTTGAATACAATGTAGAATTTTCAACCTACCTCAGATTCACTCCTTATATGCCAGATCCTGAGGATTAAGCAGAAGAAGAAGAAGAAGATGATGTGGAAGAAGATGAAGACTGAAATTTTAGGATTTTAATTTGTTTGATTTTTATTTTGACTGTTTATAGTTTGTTTGGTTCGAAAATGTTAAGATATGAACTTTCATTTTAATCTTGTACTGTGGACTTGATCGTAATAGTAACTGTAGATTTTTACTTTTTCTGTATTTTAAGTATTTTCATTTTTTGTTTTTATTTTTAATTATCAACAAATACTTTCTAATATATTATGTTTCATTTAATGTTTTAAAGCCTGTATTTTCAAAGTTAGTACCTGCAGTATACAGAGCCCAGTTTCATATTCAGAATTTCTCTACATGTTAGTTTTTATTTTCATGCATTCCTTCACCTACAAAATCTTATACTAAACATTTTTATTTACTTAAGAATTTAAAATTGGGGGAACGAAAAATTTTTTTTAAAAAAAGAAGAAAACTAAATTTATTTTTTCTTAATTAACTATATTTTTAAAAATTAATATAACATGACCTGAGATATTAAGATTTAAATTTAAATTACTATATTTATGCTTGTAAATATTATGGTATATTTAGGTAAAAGTTTTTAATAATGAAGGTCAATTCTAAAGTTAAAGATATTTTGCATGAAAGGATAAGACTATGTTTTTCTATTTAGTGTAAAGGAAATTGTAATTTTGAAGTATAAAGAATCTTAGAGTTTCATGTAAGAAGAAATGAATGAAACTTTATGAAAAATCATAATACTAATATGAATTTATAAAGTAAAGAACGGTAAAAAGCATTAACTTTAAGAAGATGATAGTGAAGTTCAAAATTATTAAAGGTATCCAGATATAGTAATCCTCATTTAAAAACACTTGAAAAAGAAAACACTTGAAAAAGAAAAAGAAAAGAGAGGATTGAAAAGATCCTAAAAGAAAAGAAGAAAAGAAAAAGAAAAGAAAATAAAAAAGAAAAGAAAAGGAAGAAAGAGAAAAAAAATGTGTGTGAGGAGAAGCTTGAGGAGATGCCTAATAAGAAATTAGCTTCACTTGAATCAACTCAAGAAAAAGACTTTTTTGCATTTTCTAAACTTGTATTTGATTATTAGCACCTTTATGAGTAAAGTTTTCATGAATTTCCTTTTCATATGGATATTTTATATATCCATATTCTAAGTATCTTTTAAATGACAAATTACAGTTCTTTTTGAAATGAATAGAGATTCATAAATCTTAGATTTGATTACTAAGTACTCTTAGACTTAGATTTTGAATCTAAGTTATTAAAAGTTTTATTTAAATTTTACTTTTTTATTTATGAAACTAAATTATAGAAGTTTATTAGTTAATCTTTATCCTAAGTCATATATTTTTATGTAGTTAAAGTGTCACTTGAGGACAAGTAACATTTAAGTTAATGTGATTTTGGTACACTAAATTAATATATTGTTTTAAGTCTACAATTAATGCTTATTTTTTGTTAGATAGCACTTTATTTTCTTTTTTTTGTTGCAGGTATATAAATTTTAGGCATTTGGAGCAAAGTAAATTTTAGGCATTTGGAGCTTAGGCATTTGGAGCAAAGTAGCAAAAATGACGAAATTTGGAGCCAAAATAACGAATTTTCTGATTCTGGCACTTGAGCACCAGAACTGTTTCCTGAAGCGCTACTTTGCAAAAAGTTGGTGCCTGAAGCACCAGAGCTAGTGCCTAAACTGTCATTTTATAGAGAATTGGCGCTTGAAGCACCACAACCCAGAACAACACGCTCTTAAGAAATTTGGCACCTGAAGCGCCAGAACCAGCGCTAGAGACGACTTCTTACAAACTAAGGTAGTTCAAAACAAATTTTGCACAAATTTCGAAGGGACCACTTGTTCTAAATTCCCCATGGAGTGATTCAATGCATCTAGATAGTTTGGAAGGTTCTTTCATGAAGGGATATGTCTCTTGGATTAATAGATTTGTCTTTTAAAATTCAAAAGGGTTGACTTTTGGAGAGAATTTTGGAGGGAATTTTGAATTCTTTTTGGAGGGAGGCAATCTTTAATAAAAGAGAGGAAAGTCTAGGGCATTAAAGGTGACCAGAGGGGTTTTTGAAGAAGAAGCGTGAGAGAGGGTTTTGAAAGAGAAGAAGAGGAGGCATATGAAAGAGAGAGAAAGTTAAGGACTTAGTGATGTTCTTCTAGGGTTGTAAGAGGAGAGGAAAGGTGAGAGATTTCTTCTTCATTTTCTTCTTCATTACAGTTCTTCATTACAGTTCTAGGAGAGAATTGAGAGTGCTTATAAAGAGGGAAAGTGCTTGAAGAGAACTTCTAGGGATTTTCTTGGGAAGGACTGTGAGATAACTTGTGTCTTTTATTTTTTTTTGTTTTTATAAACTTGTTTTTATATATGAAATCCATGTTTTGTTGTTTCCTTCTCATTAATTATGAGTAGTCTTTTTTATCCTTCTCCCTACTTTGAGTTATAGTTTTGTAAAGAATTAATTTTATTTTACAGGGTTTTAAATGTCAATATTTTGTGATGATTCAATCTCTGATCTTCATTTACTTTTTGATCTAGCCAATTGAAATGTTAAAATGTTTTCAGAAACATATGTTCGAATTGGGCTATTATTTCTACAACATATTGAGTATCACATTTGATTCCATGGAAGAGGATGTCATCCATGGGGTTGAGTACGAAAAAATAAAGAAATATAATTTTTTGGATGCAAAATTGGAGATTTTATATTGAGAGATTAAAATCCCCAATTTCATTTTTTTGGTTGGAAACTAATGCAAGATTCTTAGACCTCAGAAGAATGAGTAGTGGGAGCTTTGGAGTGGCAGCTGGTATCCTCCCAGCCTAACCACGAAATTAGGGACAAAACTCTGGATTAGTCAATGTTCCTTATGCACTTGGAAGAGGGTAAAGAATTGGATTAATCCTATTTGGTACAATACAATTTTTATATAATTTTAAATGATTTTATTTTCTTCACAATCCATAAACTTATTGTAAAGGGGAATGATGCTTTCTTAAATTTGAACTCTTTGTCACAAAAACTTTGTTTAGATTACATATGTTTGCTTTTGAAAGTTTAGCAATTAGTTTAATTAACTTAGTTCTATTAACTACATTTTATTTAGCATACACTAAATTGCTTTAGATTTAAATTTTGTATTTCACTTTTGTAGTTTAAATAATATTTTATATTATAGTCATAAGAATTTACCTATAAGCATTTTCAGCTTCCCTGTGGGATCGATATCTAGAACTCCATTAGAGTTTTTTATTACTTGAGCGATACATATACTTGCGTTATTATTATGAGATTTGGCAGTTTAAATATTTTTAAAATGATAAAATTATTTCTAATAAAGTTATTTTTGTTTGGTTTACATTACATAATTATTATTATAAATGCTATGTGTATTTTGTAATATTAAAAAATATTTACAAAATTAGCACATACAAATCCGCCACATCATAGTCCCCAAGCTTTCCTTCCAACCTCTTGAGTTGGATGTGAGTCCCTGAGCTTTTCTCCTCAGTGTAGCAAATTTGAAATTCACTTTCACTATCTCTTAGGTTAGATGTGAGTCCCTGAGCTTTTCTTCCCAACATGGCTCATCACCTCTTAAGTTGGATGTGAGTTCCTAAGCTTTCCTTCTCAATGTAGCAAATTTGAAATTTCCTTCCGCTACCTCTTCCGTTGGATATGAGTCCCCGAGCTTTCCTCCCCAATGTAGCTTGTCACCACTTAGTATGAATATGAATCCCCGAGCTTTCCATTTTAATGCGACATCCTTCGCTACCTCTTGAATCAGATGTGATTCCTTGAGCTTCCCTTCTTAATGTAGCAAATTTTTAATTTCCTTCTGTTACCTCTTAGGTTCGATGTGAGTCCCCGAGCATTCCTTCCTAATGTAGCTCATCACCTCTTATGTTGGATGTGAGTTGCCGAGCTTTCCTTCTTAAGGTAGCAAATTTGAAATTCCCTTGTGTTGCCTCTTGGGTTGGATGTGAGTCCTCAAGCTTTCCTTCCCAATGTAGCTCATTCCCTCTTAGGTTAGATTTGAGTCCACGAGCTTTCCTTCCCAATGCAACTCGTCACCTATTAGGTTGGATGTGAGTGGTCGGGCTTTCCTTCCTAATGTCACACCCTTCGCTACCTCTGGAGTGGATGTGAGTCCTCGAGCTTTCCTTCTCAGTGTATTGAATTTGAAATTTACTTTTGCTAGCTCTTTGGTTGGATATGAGTTCCCAAGCTTTCCTTGCAAACGTGGCTCATCAACTCTTAGGTTAGATGTGAGTCCCCGAGCATTCCTTCCTAACATGACACCCTTTGCTACCTCTTGTTTGGATGTAAGTCCTCAAATTTTCCTTATCAATGTAGAAAATTTGAAATTCCCTTCCATTTACCTCTTGAGTTGGATGTCAATCCCAATGTAGCTCATCACCTCATAGGTTGGATGTCACTCACCAAGCTTTCCTTCTTAATGTGAAATCCTTTGCTACCTCTTGAGTTGAATGTGAGTCCCTGAGCTTTCCTTCTCAATGTAGAAATTTAAAATTCCCTTCTACCTCTTGGGTGGGATGTGAGTCCTTGAGCTTTCCTTTCTAATGTCTACTAACACTCTTCGCTACCTCTTGATTTGGATGTGAGTCCCCAAGCTTTCCTTTTAAATGTAACAAATTTGAAATTCCCTTCCGCTACCTCTTGGGTTGTATGTGAGTCCCCAAGCTTTCCTTCTTAATGTAGATTGTCACCTCTTAGGTTGGATGTGAGTCCCCGTGCTTTCATTTCTAATGTGACACCCTTCACTACCTCCTGAATCGGATGTGAGTCCCCTATCTTTCCTTCTCAGTTTAGCTGTCGGCACTATTTTTGGTGTGGGGTTTGCCCGTAAGAAGCCGTTGGTCATCGGAATTGAAATCCCGTTACATGCTTTGGAAGGACGTTTAAAAAAATTTTAGTTTTGAAAAAGATGAAGTCAAACTGACCCCATAATTTTCATAGTTTAGATGAAAGAGTGCTTTACCTCAAATCCTGTATCTATCCCGAAGGATGAACACAAGAATTGAGGGTGAGGCTCGATCAAATAAACTAAAGAAAGTTATGACATCCGTTTTGGTCTGCAAAACAAATGTATTGGCCGACAAGTTCTCTTATTTAATATAAGGAATTAAATAGGGTTTATATTATGCTGGGTTCAGGAAAAGCTTTCTATAAGAGCAAGCCCCTATAGTTAATTACATCATAGATAATTGAAGTTACCTAAGAATACTCTCCATAAAAATCAAGAAAAATTACCTTCAAGGAGTTTGAATGGTGAGGACGTTTCAAAGATATCAGACTAAGAAGTGTGAAGGGG
>NW_018219417.1:190621-192096 GCF_001263595.1 Phalaenopsis equestris | reverse complement strand
TATCCAAAATTACAATTTTGCCCCTAAAGGTCCAAATTTTCATAATTTGTCAAATTAAAGTCAAATGATTTTGGGATTTTTATGTAACCCTACTGATAGGTCAATTAAGACATCAGAGGAGAAAATGTGAATTTTCACAATTTAATTTAATTCATATAATTATTTTCACGCAAAAATATGCATCTTCAAAGAAAATTCCAAAAAGATAATCAGGACAATTCCTAACCACTTGAAATTTTTTATGTAAGCTAGTCCTAATCTAATGGCGGATTTACCCCAAAGTTTATACAAATTAATAGTTGAATAAGGGAACTTTGTGTGTGTGTGTGTGTCTCCATTAACAGAAAAGTATCTTATAAGTTAAGATGACTTGAACATTTAGAAAAAATTCTCATAAAAATCTGATGATAGATTTCTGAGGTTAGAGAACCAAGAGAAATTTATTTTATTTTATTCTAATTTTCATTTAATTTTTTAGAATTATTTTGGTGAAAATTCTATTTTTAAGCCTTAAAAATTATTTTAAGGTAACCTTAAAAAATTAATTTAAGGTTCAAAAATAGATATCTTTATTTTTGAATTCAAGAAAAATATTCTAATTTTTCCTAAGTGTTTAGGAAGTGAATTATAATATTTTTATGATCTTTGTGATTTTTGTAATTTTTAATATTTTTTTTAATTATTAAAATAGTTAAAAAAAGGATTAAAAATTAGGTTTTTATTTTAAATATCATTTTTTTTTTATTAAATCCCTCTGTGTCAGAGAACTCAAAAAACTAGGTTTAATAATTTTTGGAGTTATATTTTGATTTTTGAAGATTATTTAAGTGTTAAATTTGATGATGATCTTTAAAAATCAATTAAAAATATCAAATGATCTCCAAATCCTTTAAAATTTTTATGGTGAGTTCTCTAACTCATGAACCACAGTGGAGAACAAACATCAAGTGATTTTGATCTCTATGTACTCCAAATTAAATGTTTTAAAGACATTAGAGTTTGCTCAAAACAGTGATAATCCAATGTCTTTGGAAAAATGTTCAATTGTGCACCTAGACAGAGGCTACAACATATAAAAATTTGGGGTCAAGGTGATAATCCAATATGAATGGAGAATTGAAAAACCCCTAACACTAATTCATTTTTTAAAAATAATTTATGCATCAAATTAATGTGATAATAATTCCATATGATTTTCCTCTGTTCACTGAGCAAGGGGGTATTTTTATTTTATTTTTATAAATTTTTTATGCCAAGATATGGATTTTTGAAGTTTAGGGGCTATTTTCTGAATTTATTAAATACCCCTATTTATTTATTCAAACCACGGGCTGACTGGATCATCAGATCCGTCGAACAGCCACATGGCGCGCTTCTATTCGACGCCGCCTTCTGAGTCAGCTGCCACGTAGCCCGTCGTATCGTTCCAGAGGATCATCCTGCTTGATCTCCGCCATCCATTCAATACACGCGCG
>NW_018219417.1:164395-188949 GCF_001263595.1 Phalaenopsis equestris | reverse complement strand
GTAGAGAATCATTTTGAATGAGTCATGGATCAATGAAATCTCCATTTTGGGTCCCCATGTATTGGTCTTAGCCAGAGTATGGTGAGGGTATGGTGTACCTTAGCTCCAAATCAACACCCAGGGTCAATCCTAAGGTCAAGTAGCCCTATAGGAACTCTCCTTGAGTTCCCTCATAATGATCTTACCTACTAAGTGCTAGAGGTTAGGACCAATATGTGGAACTTCAAGTTGAGTAAAGAGAAGAGTTTTGAGTTTCTAATGGTGAGGGTACCTTTTCTAGTTTTCTAAGACTCGTCAGTAGGAAAGTCCTATGGCTAGACCTAGGCTACTAAAGAAATTTCTAGACCTCAACCAAAAGTGAGGTCAACATTAGAAAATTTTAAATTTCCTTCTGTTACCTCTTATGTTGGATGTGATTCCCCGAGCATTCCTTCCCAATGTAGCTCATCACCTCTAGGTGGATGTGAGTCCCCGAGCTTTCCTTCCTTACGTGACACCCTTCGCTACCTCTTGGGTTGGATGTGTGTCCCCAAGCTTTCATTCTCAATGTAGCAAATTTGAAATTCCCTTGCGCTACATCTTAGGTTGGATGTGAGTCCTCAAGCTTTCCTTCCCAATGTAGCTTGTCACATCTTAGGTTAGATTTGAGTTCACGAGCTTTCCTTCCCAATGCAGCTCATCACCTTTTAGGTTGGATGTGAGTGGTTGAGCTTTCCTTCCTAACGTGACACCCTTCACTACCTCTTGAGTGGATGTGAGTCCTCGAGCTTTCCTTCTCAGTATATTAAATTTTAAATTCATTTTTGCTAGCTCTTGGGTTGGATGTGAGTCCCCGAGCTTTCCTTCCCAATGTGGCTCATCAACTCTTAGATTGGATGTGAGTCCCCGAGCTTTCCTTCCTAACATGACACCCTTCGCTACCTCTTGATTTGGATGTGAGTCCCCGAATTTTCCTTATCAATGTAGTAAATTTGAAATTCCCTTCCATTTTTCTCTTGAGTTGGATGTCAGTCCCAATGTAGCTCATCACCTCGTAGGTTGGATGTGAGTCACCAAGCTTTCCTTCCTAATGTCACATCATTTACTACTTCTTGAGTTGAATGTGAGTCCCCGAGCTTTCCTTCTCAATGTAAAAATTTAAAATTCCCTTCTACTAACACTCTTCGCTACCTCTTGATTTGGATGTGAGTCCCCAAGCTTTCTTTTTAAATGTAAAAAATTTGAAATCCCATTCCGCTACCTCTTTGGCTGGATGTGAGTCCCCAAGATTTCCTTCTTAATGTAGGTTGGATGTGAGTCCCTGTGCTTTCATTTCTAATGTGACACCCTTCACTACCTCTTTAGTTGGATGTAAGTCCTCGAGCTTTCCTTCTCAATGTAGAAAATTTTCAATTTCCTTTCACTACCTCTTGGGTTGGATGTGAGTCCCCGAGCTTTCATTCCTCATGTAACTCGCCACCTCTTAGGTTGGATGTAAGTCCAGGAGCTTTCCTTCCTAATGCGCACCTATCGCTACTTCTTGAGTTTGATGTGAGTCCCCGAGCTTTCCTTCTCAATGTAGCAAATTTGAAATTCCCTAATGCTACCTCTTTGGATGTGAGTCTCTGAGCTTTCCTTCTCAACGTTGCTCGTCACATCTTAGGTTGGATGTGATTTCCCTAGCTTTCCTTCCTAACGTCAAACCCTTAGCTAGTTATTGAGTTGGATGTGAGTCCTCGAAACTTCATTCTGAATGTAGCTAATTTGAAATTCCCTCCCGCTACCTCTTGGGTTGGATTTGAGTCCCCAAGATTTCCTTCACATTGTAGCTTGTCACCTTTTCACTAAATTAAGCTAAAATAATAAGCGACTTGCACTTGTCTAAATTTAAAACTTATCTTGTTCATTTCAAATTTCAACGCACTGATATTTTTCTGTCTTCTGCAAACAGATGTCGGTGCAAAAGCTGATTTTCACATCAGAGATGACTTGAATCTTGCATTGAATGAGGAAAGGGCAGCCCATGGCTGCATTGTAGACTTTGACTTGGACTTTGCTCAGGTCAACATGGACTACGAGGGTCCCCTGATGAACATAATTAGTCGCCGGGAGAAAGTTGGATTACCATCAGTACTAAGGATTGATACTAAAGATAACTCCTCTCTGAAGAGGAAGAAAACAACCACACAACAACATCTAATGGAAGGAACAAGTCCTCTAAAGTCCATGGTAATTGCACTGATGGCGAATTTAATCAGTGTCGATAAAGAAAGAGTCTCAGATGCGCCACTCAGAAGAACGCAATGTCGTAATACCAATCACCGCAAGCTTAGAGCCTTCTTACGTCAGGAGAAAAGTCATAGACAAGAAGTAGACGAAACACTTGCCCCGATTCCTCGGGGAAAAATTTATGACCCTTGCATGAGGGAGACTTCTACCAGTCCACCTGTCATGGAGGATGAGTCAGAGTTTGTTGCGGAGTAGACACTACTGAAAATTCCAGATGAATTTTGCAAGGGTTGCCCAATGTGCAACGTTGAAAATTCTATACAAGCATGGACAGAAGGAGAATTCGTGCAATGCCCGAGATGAAACATTCTCCATTTGTATCTTTAGAGTACCTGTGAAGAATATACAGCCGCTAATAGAGGGGCCTAGGAGGTCACACACTCAAATACTGAGTCATATATTCTACTACGTACAGTGCCAAGTCAAACATGGTTTCTTGCAGATGTTGAAATGAGGGAGCAGCCCTAACAAACACAATAGATTCCTTTGATAGAATTAAAAAGGATGAACAAAGTCGAGAAGAAAAATAATTGAATTCCATGAAGAAATCTAAGGGAAATTTGTCAATATTTTGGAAGGCTTAGAACTACATACAGGAGTTTTCTTCAAAAATGATGAAAGAAGATATCTTGACTGTGTATTCGACTTGAGAGACAGAGGTCAAGCAAGCCTGTTAAAAAAAAATATTTACTTAGAGCCATCGGATAACCATCCAGTATGGTTGCTGCTACAACTTTATCAAAGATATGTATCTTAAGATAAGACGAGATGGATCCTCTGCCTTTTGAGATAAAAAAAAATGATTTAAAGGATGGTCAAGTGAAGCATACTACCAGCAAACTGCATAGTCAACATTTATGATGTAGGAGACTATATTCCTCTACATATCGATCATCATGATTTTGTAAGGCCCTTCTGTACAGTGTCCTTCATGAGCCGAAGTAACATTCTGTTCAGAAAAGAAACTGATATTGTTGTCTCTGGAATTTCAAGGATCCATTGAGATTCCGCTACCAGTGGGTTCAGTTTTAATTTTGAGAGGAAACGGAGTTGATCTAGCAAAGCACTACATCCTGGGAGTACGACACCGCAGAGTTTTTGTGACGTTTAGAAGAATGGATGATATTAAAATACCACATGGATTCCGTCCAGACCTAGAATTGGAAGAGTTGCACCCGTACGAGCTATGAGACGGTTTTGCCTCCAAGTACACATGAGAAGGAATTCTTTTCCTGGAGCCTGGCTTAGTAGGTCAGCTTGATCATCAGCTCACTCCATGAGACAGACATATAAATAGACAAACAGATACTCAATTGTCACTTTTGTACTGCGTCAGAGCAGCATATATGATATGATGTTCTAAGTTATATTCGACATGTTATCTTTTGATGATTCAACATGTATTCATCTTGTAATACATATTTGAAGAAAATTAAGGAATATTCTTTAGGATTTCAATGAATTTGTTAGATTGCCCATTTGTGCGATTGATAAAAAGCCACAGAACCATATGTTGGTTCTAAATTATAATGAACAAAGAGCAATACAACAAAAACTGATAATAAAATTTGAATAATTTTTTTCAAAAAAATATAGAACAACCAACAAAAATTAAATTTTAAAAAATGTACTTTGATAATTAAATGTGATAAAGATAAGAAGAAAAGAAGAATATAAATTTGATGAGTTTGTTTCTCTCGGGTTCGAGGTTTCTCACTTTCCATTTTTATAGCACGGGTGTTCTTGTCAGCATTAATTTGTCACAACCTTTACAGAGTTTCACACTCTTTAAAAAATCCCACAAGTTTTATACATTATTCTCACAATGTTCTTGGGATTCATACCGACGTTCTGATTCACACTGTAGTATTTTAATTATTATGATTAAATATTGTTCATCATGGCTTGAGATTTTTAGAGTTTGTTTCCTCATGACAGAGGAGATGTCCTCTAATTTTTTCATGCTCAAAGAGCATATCTATGTTTGTAACCCTAATTTTCAAGCTTGGATGAATATTTTGGCTTGATATATTTATATAAATTAAAATATCACATGGAAAATTATGAGATAAATTTTAGTAGGTTACGTGTGGTTAGAGAAGTTTAGGAAAAATGCCATGATAGTTTGAATACTTTTGTGCATTCTTATAGTTAATTAAATATGTATACTTTGTATTAGTTTATTTAAATTAAATATTAATAAAAAATAAGAAAATCAATTCCATATTGTGTAGAAAAATCATGTTTACTTGCTGTAAAAATTTGAAAATTATTTGATTTAGTTTGAATACTAAAGTTGATTTTATGAGAAAAATTATATTTTTGCACATAAATAATTATATTAAACTAAATTCAATTAAGAAAATTATGAAAAGAGATTTTCTGAGTTCCTTGTGATCAGGTGAACTTAGAAAAATAAAAATTATTTTTGAGAAAATACTTCATTTTTAACTAGATTTTGAATTAAAAATAATTAAAATTAATTAAAATTTCCAAAAATAAAAAAGTATTTTAAATGGTGCCTAATGGTTTCTTGATCACTTGTGACTCATTAAAATATTTTTCCTAATTTTTCTAAGTTAAAAATAAATTTTTAAAGGCCTAAAATGTATTTTTCCTTTTTTTAATTAAAATAAATATAATAAATAAATTAAAAGTCATAATAATTTAAGATTTATTTCTGTGAGTTTTTTGGACTCAAAGAGGTTTATTAAAAATATAAAAAATATTTTTTTGTAATTAAAAAACATTTTCCTTTTAAATAAATTACTAAAAAAATTAAATTTAAATTTAATTTCAAAAGTCAAGGAATTTTGCCTAAGTAATTCTCTTACCTAGGTGAACCTCTAATAATTTTCTCATAAATAAAAATTTTATTTTGATTGATTAAATAAATTAATATTGAAAATCTTATCTTCTGAGTTAAGATAATTATTTAAATTAAATTAAATTTTGAAAAAAAAACCATAGTCTCTCCCCTGATATTTTTATTTCCCCATAGATAGGGCACTCTAAAATTTTCAAAGTCATATGAATTATGCTTAATGAGTTATGAGGTGGAGAACCCGAGGGCAAAAATGGTCAATTTAGATTCTTATGCCTTAATGAAAATTTAGGATCAACCAAGGGGAAAATGGGTAATTTTGATCTTAATGAATGTTCTTGGACGATCAAAATTTGATGGGATAAAATGTAGAAACCAGTTTGTCACCTTTCCATAATAAGAACAAAATTATAATTTTCTAAATTATCAGGATTTGGAAGTTAATCAAAATCAATTGATTCTGAAGTGATGGGCTTAAGTTAGGAGGATTAAAGTTTATTTATTTTAAGCCCACAGTTGATGTTATCATGATATTTCAATAAGGATATGCATCACCTAAATTAAACTTCTAATAATTGCACATTTTCCCATTGAAATTTTTAAGGGCTTGGTAGTAATCTAGGCTTGATCTTTAAAATTGGATGGAAATTAGAATAACATGATTGATGATAAACACTTCTAAACACTACGAGCCCAACATTAATGGTGGGTACAAAATATTTAATGACTTAAACTTGCCTTAAGGACATTCAGCTACATAACCCTTAAATGAAATGTCAACAGATTAACTAAGCATCCTGTCCTTGAGATAATTGGAATGTCAATGTTCACCGAGTACCGGAGTAGCCTTTTTAATTTGACCTTGGATGATTAACGGAATAATATGATAAGTTCAAAATGAACTCAAAATTTTTCAAGAGATCTTTGAAGCAGTTCAGGGTCATTCCCCGAATACTTTGGAATTTCTTAGATATTTTGGAGGACAAATTGAACTTGATATATTTTGTTCTAAAATCATCCACTAAGATCTTTTGGGACTCAATAAGTCATAAATTGGAGCTTGTTAGATACACCTTCATCTACACTTGTGATTTATTTAAATTTCTATAAAATTATATAAATGTTGCAAAAGCTAATCTTTCAGCTGGAATGTCAATAAGATGATAGGTATGCTTTTACAGTGTTATTTAATTTCTATCATTTTACTTTTTGCAATTTACTTTCATTGCAAAATGTTATAACTGCTTGGTTGTGAACTTTACTTTACTTTAAAAAATCAAAACAAATTTTCAAAAATTAATCAACATTTCAAAAAACTAAAGTAATTGTTTCAAAGGTAACCATAAATCCTTTGAAATGTCACTAAACTTAAAACGTCCTTTTGAATTTACGGGAGTCCCTCAGAGGAGGTAACCCACGGGTGTTAACGAGATATCCCCAGTTTAAATGGGTTTAACAACTCGTTTAGCTAAGTAAATTAAAAAAAAATTGTGATACCGGAATGAGGAAACCATGGGATCTTAACCGTGAGATACATGAACTTTAAACTTATCATTTAAACCTTTAAACCTTTAGACTTTAAAAATGCTACTTCATTAAGGAGCTCGGAGCTAACTCCGGGGGCAGCCTTCTACTACAACAATCTATAACAGCACGAGGATCTTGTTGACCTCACTTTTGGTTGAGGTTTAGTTTTTCCTCTTTAGTAGCCTAAGGTCTAGCCATAGGAATTTCCTATTGACTATTCTTAGAAAACTAGTCAAGGAACCCTCACCACTAGAAATTCTACACTCTTCTTTACTCAACTTGAAGTTCCACATATTGGTCCTAACCTCTAGCACTTAGTAGGTGGGGTCACTATCAGAGACCTCAAGGTGAGTTACCCTTAGGACTGTTGGACCTTAGGGTTGACCCTGGGTGTTGTTCTAGGGCTAAGATACTCACTTGCAATCACTTACACTCACTATCACTCACTACCTTAAACCCAGAATTTCTAGGCTTTGGTCCCTTGATACTTTTGGGAGACTCATGTAGGTGGTCCCCTAAACCTATTAGCCTTAGGCTAGGGTTTGGCTAAGACCACAACATAGAGGACCCAAAATGGGGTTTCTATTGGTCCATGGCTTTTTAATGGCAGTTGGCACTCCAACTCTACCAAGATACCCAACTTAGCCTTTTGCCCCTAAACTCCCCCAAATTACCAAGATACCATTGGGACCCCAATTTTGGCCAAAATTTCCAAATCTACCCAAAATACCCAACTTGGTTCAAAAATCACTTCAAACACCTTACAAACACCCAAACTACCCATAATCACCAAACTTGACCAAATTACCAAAATGCCCCCTCCTTAGCCCCAAATTCCAAAAATTCCAAAAAATCCTAAAAGTTTCCAAAACCTCCCAAATACTCCCAATTTCATTTTTCTCAACTATCACATGACCCAATTTGGCCAATTTGACCATCTTTGATTAAAACCCCCAAATTGCCCTTTAGAGGCCCATCTTTTCCCTAAATTACCCCCAATTTCAAAGTCATTTGAATTGAATTTGACAAATTATGAAGTGTTAGAGCCTTAGGGGCAAATATGTAAATTTAGAAATTTAGCCTTAATTAACATTTAGTCTTAATTTAAAGAGAGAAATGGGTAACCTCTGATCTTAATTTGAATGTTTGAAACATAAGGGGTTAATTAGAAGAAACCAACCTCACTTTTCCAATTGAAAAGATAGAAATTTGGAAGTTCATTAAAATAAAATGAACCTAGGGCTTAGGGGTATGACTTTTGAAGTCAGAAATTAATCAATTTAATACCCTTATTTTTATTTTCAAATAAGATTTAAATCATGAATTATGACCACCTAAAACTTAATCTATTCAAAACAAATTAAGACACTCATCTAGGTCTTAAGGTCTTATTAGTGACTTAGGCTAAATCAGGTTTCATTTAAATAAGGATTAGAAAAGTAAACATTATTGAAAATTAAAACATCTTTCAAACATTACAAGCCCGATTAGGACCAAAATTTGGCTAAGTGTTCCAATAACACTAACTTTCCTCTTTAAGGGTCTTCACCCACATAATATTCAAAATTAAATTACAAATGATAATTACCCTTTTCTTAGGGATAATTGAGACATCAATTTTCAGAACATTAATGTTCATTGAGCATTTAGGGTGTTTATAGGATGAATTATTAAGCAATATAGTAAGTTTAAAAGAAGTCGGGACTTTCCACCAGGCAGCGAGAGAGTAGCACAAACCTGCTTCTTTCTCTATATTTGTTGGATGCCTCAGAGATCTACTAAGCTTAATATATTTTTCTTGGCAACAAAATCCTTAATTAAACTTCTAAAGACTCACTATGATATGATCTAGGGTTAGATAGTAGGGTTAGATAGTTAGATAGTTCGTCAAAATTTTACTTCCCTATTTTATATAAACTGCCTTAACATGCCTTTTGAGTTTCCGGTGGTGGAACGAGAAGACTCGTTAGGTACGGTTTTATAGTTTTTAGCATAATCTTTCTTGTACTTTCATATTGTACTTTTATACCTACAAACTTGCATGCTAAACAACGATGCCACCGTGCATAAAAACTAAAACTATAAGGATAACCATAAAATCAAAACCAAAATTAAAACTAAAATCAACTAACATAAAATTCACCGCCACAACATTTAAACTATAAAACAACTCAAAATTTAATCACAAACACCACACAAAACTATAACCGTAACTAAATTAAGATGTCTCTATTGGATGATCGGGAATTTCTTGGAGGAGGTAACCTACGGTTGCTAACGAGGCTTCCCACGGTCTAAATGAAATTATGGAACTCATTAAGTTGAGTTTAGTAAGCTCATTTGGACTAAGTGAATCTAATAGAAAATAGTGGTGCTGGAACGAGGGAACCGTAGGATCGTAACCGGTGTCGCTCTAATCAACTTTAACATGCCCCCATAAAATTTAAAGAACTTCAACCATAAGGCCACCATAACTTGACACACTAGAAAACTCAAACTCGTCGCGACAAGGTGCTTGGAGCTAGCATGGTGGGCAACACGGCCATCTTCAACAGCAAAAATTGTTTTCCCCAACTAAACCAATCTTCCTTCCTTAGATATAAACAATAAAACCATAGGACTTTGAGGTTGTTTGCTTATGCAACGTAAATCCTCACCTTATCTTTAGGTTTTTGTATAGCCATGCTATACAATATAAGCCCTAACTTGTCTTAGGATTCCGAGGTTGTCGTTTGTCACGACCTAAACCCTCACATCTTCCAGACTATTTTTATGATAATTTCACACGAATGTAAGCCCTAAATTATAAAATTGGCAGGATGAAACATTTAAATATTTCTCCTCAAAACTGAAGCCAAACATTAGGATAGCATAAACATTAGGATAGCATTAGGATAGCATGGGAAGTCACCAAGGTTCCCCTCTGGATCCATGACATCCCTTAGTCCTTCCTCCTTTGGACTCCACAACAAAATGTTCCAAATTTGAACCAATCTCCTTTCAAACCTCTACATCCAATCTCATTGAAAAATCCTAC
Organism: Phalaenopsis equestris; assembly: GCF_001263595.1. Classification (NCBI taxonomy): domain Eukaryota; kingdom Viridiplantae; phylum Streptophyta; class Magnoliopsida; order Asparagales; family Orchidaceae; genus Phalaenopsis; species Phalaenopsis equestris. The sequence continues at coordinate 179,293 of NW_018219417.1, read as the reverse complement.
CCCTTTGAAACTCCTTGAAGATAATATTTCCTGATTTTTATCGAGAGACTTCTCAGGTGGCTTTGGTCATTTAAGATGTAATTAATTATAGGGGTTTTCCCTTATAGGAAGCATGTTCGAACCTAGCTTAATATAAACCCTATTTAATTCTTTATATTAAATAGGGAACTTCTTGGCAAATACAAAGGTTTTGCAGACTAAACATATGTCATATATTCCTTAGTTTATTTTATCGAGCCTCATCCTCAAGTCTTGTGTTTATCCTTCAGGATAGATACAAGATTTGAGGTAAAGCGTTCTTTCATTTAAACTATGAAAATATGAAGTCAGTTTGATTTCATATTTTGCTAAAACTAAATATAAATGTAAATTAAAACATCCTTCTGAAGCGGGCGACGAGATTTCAATTCTGGTGACCGATAGCTTCTTACGGGCAACTCCCCCCACCAAAAATAGCGCCGACAGCTTCTGGCGACTCTGCTGGGGAAAAGATTTTCTCTCCGTACAAATCAAGAAATATTATCTTTACACATCGGTAATGTGTCCATGTCCCTCCTGGACGAAATTACCCTTTTTCCGTTGGCATACTTTACCCATTTCTGTCTTGGGAAGGTACAACAAACTCCTTGGACTTTAGGACTAGTTGTTCAATCATCTTTGAACAGAGGGGTTCAGAAGGCCATTAAGGACTCTTTAAATTTTCATGTGGGGTCGGATACCCAATAGGTATTTCGGTGGACTAGTTCCACCTGGGAGTTGTCTGCCATTAAAAGGGTCCTGCCCTGGGTCCTAAACTACTTCACATCTCCCTTCCAAATTACTTCACATCTCCCTTCCAAATTTGATTTGCTACTTTGTAAATTAAACTGTGCTGTGTTGTGCTACGCGCACTTTGAAATTTTCTTATATTAATTAAATTTTACACCTCTTGATTTTTCTTAAGCAAAATTTTTAAACCACCCATAAATTAAGACCCACCAGGTCTATAGATTAACCTCTACTTTCAGTGCTTGAAATTACGAGGTTTTTGGCCATATAGCTAACCCCAAAACTTTCTATTTTCAAGCCTGCTGTAATGGCCTACCAAACGCTGACCTTTTCCTGCAACCTGCCAATGAGTCACAAAGCCCGCAATCTTGCTCCTACCATCAAATTTGGAGCTGGATTTGAAGATCTCGAGTTCATCCTCAGGAAAGCCCCATTTATAGTGATGAAGATTGCAGCTCCGAAAATGCAATAACCATCTGCAGAATTCAGCCTGAACTGCCTTCAAGATTTCTCTGTCTGCAAGAAGTCTAAAACTAGTATCTTCACGGCACCCGTCAAACCTGCTAGCCCTGCTGCTATTAAAAGGAAAGAAATAATAATTATTTAGGATATCACTGAGGGATTAACTATCCCAACACCTGTGTTTGAAATTAGATCAAGTTTTAGGACTGTACCACTGACCCGAACTCAAAAGAGGAACCACAAAAGAAAAGTCCGGAGGGCCATCCATCAAAGCCCAGGCTCCGGCTCCCAAGGAGACACTTGTTGAGGAGGAGCCTCATCAAGATGAAGAAGTGTTACCAAAAATTTATCCACTCCTACAAGGGAGTTGATTCCTTCCTCTAACAGATACTGATGGATATGAGAGTATCCAAAGGATGACTGCCGCATTTCTATCACTTCATGGACACGGTGAGGAGCGAAAGAAGTTAACTCCTATCACTCGAGTTAGTGCAGTTTTCAGTGCAGTTTTCTGCAGTTTTCAGAAGGCTAGCTGCCAAAGAAGGATGTTCAGTTAGTGAGTTACTTAAACGAGTGGGAGATGCAATTTCCCCTCGCATGAAGAAGGAAATTTTGAAAGGCGTCAAGTTTTCTAGACAAGCTCACAAGACAACTGGAATGTCACCAACTCACATCCCCATTTGGTTCCATTTAGGGAACAGAGTTGATACCACAATTGTTACTACTGATTATACCGCCACGAGGACCGCAGCCCATCAACCGGTTAAGTCGAGACTGGGTCCAAAAATCTTACCCGTCACCCATTATGGAGATATTCCTTTAGTCCCAAAGGCAAAGACGAGATGATTACCTCGCACTGTAGCCGTTCTAGACGACGGAGAGCAAACTTTCCCTCGACATACTGATGTTTACTAAGAAACACCGTCCTGAGACATCATCATCGAAAAAGAAAAAAGTCATCGAAAAAGAAAAAAGGTATGGGTACCCAAGGTCGCTGCACCGATACAGTCCGGTGAGCCCGCTGGACAAGGATAGGAAATGAAACTAGGATCTGAAATATCTGTCATCATCGTGATAATAACCAGCAAGATGGAGGAACAAATAGAGGATGTCCATTTGGGTCCTGTGAATCTTAAAGCAATTAAGGAATCAATAATTAAAGAGAAAGTTGAGAAACTCAGGATCGAGATTTCTGAGTTAGCTTGAGAACACAGAGTTTTCGTCAATAGCGACGATGAAAATTTTGATTAAAATGATTACTTGGAAGAAGATTTCATGGATGTCCATGTGATGCCATGTGATCGAACCCAGAGCCACCACATCTACACGCGAGGCTCAACCACACACCGAAGAGAATGCCCCGTAGATGAACTGCATAGGGCTGTCCTCCTAAGGGATGAGAAAGTTAGTCTATTAGAGAAAATAATAGAAGAGATGACTGCATCTATGACCTCCATGGCCACAATTCAGGGGCAATCATAAGCACCACAATCGACTTCTCCAGCGAACAATCAATCATAAATCATACACATCACAGATGAAAGGAGAGAGGCTGCTTCAGCAAACTGAGATGAGCAACCAAAGAAAGATTCTCCTTCAAGTGCCATGACAAAAAAGAAATTCAAGCAAATGGTTGAACAAGTGCGGGACGCCTTAACCCAATCTAAGGGTGGTGCATTGGCTCTAAAGGGTAGACCTTACTCGGAGGAATTTGATGTTGTGCCATTCCCCGAGGGTTTTGTGGCCCCAAACTTCAAGATATGTGATCGAACTGAAAATCTCAGACAACATATAACACATTTTCGAGCCAGCTGTGGCAACACAAGAAATAGTGAAGCTCGACACTTCCAGCAGTTCGTCAGCAGCTTGTCAAGAATTGCTTTTGACTGGTATGCTAACTTGCCCAACGGGACAGTTAAAACATTTTCTGAGTTGTAACAGTTATTTGTGTAAATATTTGCAGGGGCACAACACCATGTGTTTATTGGAGAGCTCATGATTGAAAAACAAAAGCCTAGCAAAACATTGGTGGACTATATTTTGAGGTGGAGAAACCATAGCATGGAATGTGAACCTCAGTTACAGGAACATCATGTGATTGAAATTCTACTCAAGAGCATTCATGAGCCAGTAGCATTCATGCTCAAGGGACTCACCATCAAATCCTTCGAGAAGCTACTCAGTAAATCCAACAGTCTTCAAGAGGAAATTAAGCACATGGAGCTACACGAAAAGGCTAAGGTAACCAAAGTGTTCGAAAAGAGATCAGGAATAGTAGCAACCATCAATAAATGAAAGCAACCAATAAATATATATGCAGAAGAGCCTCACCATTCTTTGTTACAGTACGCTTATCACAGTACGCTAAAAAACAGAGTAGTCAATCCAACCAGCGACCGCCTCAAGAAGGATCACCATGAGCAGGGGATAAGAAAATGTCCCTGTCAGAGCGATGTAAAATGGTGTATTCTTTTAAAGATGAAGCTATACCTAAATTATTCAGAAGTCTGATGAAGAAGCCGGAGTTCAGACTACCAAATTCGAAGCAGCCCGAAGAGGTGGATAAGAAGAATGAACCAAATTATTGCCCATACCACCGGTTGCTTGGGTACACTATAGAAAAATGCTTCGTTTTTAAAAACTGGCTCGAGAAGAACCTTAAAGAAGAGAACATAACAATCTCGAAAGAATATTTAAAGAATTTAAAAAGGGTTCCATTAATATGATTTCGGCCGAGCCAATCTCCGCAATCAATCCATATACTAGGACAGATGGATGGAGTACAACTTGGGATGAACTCAAGTGGGTGAAGAGGGTCCTCAATCAAATACATGATCCATCAAAACAATCTTTTGCGTATACCAGAGAAGAAGAATGGAATGAGTTCTGGAGTAAATCATCCAAGAAAATACTGAACAAGATATAGTCTGCATCAAAATAAGCCTCCATTCAGAGTCCGTAGCATACCAAGCCCGAGATGAAGGTTTCTCCATGAGATCCATCATCGTCAAGGACAAAGAAGAAGGAAAGAAATGTCACTACAAAGATTGATAGCACGAGGGGTAGGAAGCGACCACCTTTACCAGATTAGTTGTCTCGGATTCGGGGAAGAAATCCTCAAACCCTTGACTTTGTACGATTATCTTTTTATCCCTCTTGTGTCTTATGAATATAATGATTGTGATTTCGGCTACATTTTCACTGTTTCTAGTGATAACATAACTAATTATGATAAATTTAACTTTGATCTTGATCCCCAAAGCAATCCTCAAATCATACTCGAGTTTGATGAATTCATTTACAATGATACCGATAACGAGGAGCCAATTCTTGAGCATCACGGTACTCCGCTTACCATCAGCTTAGATATTTCCAATGAAGAGGAAGAGACAGCGGAAGATTCAACAATGACATCTCAAGAAGAAGAATTTACGGAAGTTAACTTATGGAATGGAAAAGGGTTACCACTAATACAAAGGAAAACAGATAATGACTCGAGAAGAGATACCTCCACCTCCGTCAGTGGAAGAGCCGCATAATCAAGATAAAATTTGAGGATCGTACAAACTAGATTACAATGTGCTAGCTCATCTTAAGAAGTTGCCTGCCCGACTAAGCATCTACGCCGCTCTGATCCTGTCAAAGAAGATGAGAGAGTCTCTAGTTACAACATTGCTTGACCCAAAAATTTGCTTAGCTCAGTTGGCCAGCACATCCTCAGATGAAGTTTGTTCGTTGAAAGAACAATCGGGTTAACCTTCACAGACGAAGACTTGCTGCTCGGTACAGCCGACCATAATCATCCACTCTACAACTCCGTCAACATTGTGTTGTCCAGAGTTTTAGTGGATCCTGGAGCATCTCTTAACTTGATGAGTCTACGGACATTAGCATATTTGGATTTTGACATTCAAGAAATCATCCCCGATAAAATGATGTTAAGAGGATTCTACCAAAAGGGAGAAAGAGCCCTTGGATCAATTACATTACTTATAAAGGTTGGAGAACTCGTGACAACTGCTAAATTTCATATCATCGATGCCGAGACCTCTTTTACGCTCTACTGGGTCGACCATGGATTCGTGAGCACAATATGGTTCCATCATCTCTACAACAGTGCATCAAATATCGCAAAGATGGTCAAGAAAATTGTATTAAAGGAGACCTACAACCATTTTTCGTGCATGAAGTTGATATCCATGAAGATGCTGCCTACTACGCGCCTCCAAAGAGGACTGTCTTCTCTTGTGAAGCTATCGCAAACAAAGATGAAGACTTAGAATAATTACAAAGAGGAGGCCATTCAACTCCGCTTCAGCAATCTTCCACCACTCCCTTACAACGAGTTGGTGAAGGTTGTTCTAGTTCGCGCAGCTGAGGTCGAGGACGGGGTCGTGGACGAGGAATGATCAATTTAATCGTTGAACGGACTGGTCCAACCATCAACATTGGTGATGAAGACAGTTCGGAAGATGAGATAAGATAATGATGACAAGAGAAACCTCAGTATGAGTATCCCTAGAAGATATAGAGAGAAATGAATATGAAACAATGTATGATTGGATAAACCACTATGTGAATGCTATGACCCTTACTCCGATTCTCCCTCAAAAGGTCGAGAGTTTAGAGGTCAAGGAAGTCCGTAGTTTTGATTTAAAGCCGGTCAAATTTTACCGTGCTTCTACCTCTACTGAGCTTGAAAAACATGTAAATTTGGATGTTGATTCTAATGAATTAATGGAATTGCCTTTTAGTTACTTCGCCTTATGTTCAAAAGTTAATTCAACAGGGACACTTACCAAAACAAATGCCAAAAGATAAATTTCAACTTTTTGAAAAATTATGGAATGGTAAAATTCAAACCCCAAACACTCCAAATTCAAAAGAGGGTCTCGGATTTGGTACAGTCAGACCAGTCGATGATTCTGAATTTTGCATGATTGTTACTAGTGAGTCAGAAGAGGGTTTCCTCAATATAGAAGATGACTCTACTGATTAACCAATAGAAGATGCTCTGCTAGAATTTGAGGAAGAAATTAAATCTATCGTTGATGAATTGAAAGAGATTAACCTCGGGATTGAAAGAAATTAACCTCGAGAGAAATTAACCTCGAGACTGAAGAACAACCTCGACCAACATTTATAAGTTCTCTATTTAATGACGAAGAATTTGCAGAATTGATCAAACAATTAACAGAATTCAAAGATTTCTTTGCATTTGCATGGAGCTACATGTCAGGACTGTCTGCAGAAGTTGCAGTCCATAAACTAGGGGTGGACAAGAATATAACCCCAGTAAAACAAGCTCCCAGGCAGTAAAGGAGAATGCAAGGAGAATGCACCTCGAAATAGAGCAGCAAGTCATCATCGAGGTGAATAAATTAATAGGCGCCAACTTTGTAAAAGAAGAACAATACCTCACATGGTTGGCTAACATTCTACCTGTTAAGAAGAAAAAGAGACAGATCCGTGTTTGTGTCGACTTCAGAGATTTGAACAAGGCATGTCCAAAAGACGAATTTCCACTACCCATACCAGAGATGATGGTGGATATCACTTCAACACATGAAATTTTCTCCTTCATGGATGAATCATCGGCATACAACCAAATCAAGATGGCTCCCGAGGATGCAGCACTTACAACCTTCAGAACACCGATTGGAATTTTTTGCTACACAGTGATGTCGTTCGGCCTAAAGAATGCTAGAGCAACCTATCAACGCGCAATGATGAAGATTTTTTACGACCTCATTCACAACCAAGTAGAATGCTGCGTGGATTATTTGGTCATCAAAAGTAAATAAAAAATAGACCATTTGTACAATTTGAGGATCGTATTTGAACGGTTACGATGATATGACCTTAAAATGAATCCCTTAAAGTGCACCTTCGGCGTTACTTCCTGGAAATTTCTGAGATTTGTTGTCTGTCATCGGGGAATCGAGATCGACCCGGATAAAATTAAAGATATCTTCAAAATGCCTCCTCCTAAAACACGCTTTATCCAAAAATCAAATCTTTCTTCAAAATTTAAAGGCTGCAAACAAAAAAAATTGAATTTTTCTCAGGTAGGTGTCAGCCTTTCTCGATATTAATTAGAAAGGATGCCAAATTTATTTGGGAAGAGAAATGCCAACAGGCTTTCGAGGACGTTAGGACGTTAAAAAATATTTAATGACACCTCCTATCTTAGCAGCCCCTATCTCGAGGAAAACTTTGATACTTTATACTGCGGCCTTAAATGACTCTCTTGGAGCCCTCTTAGCCCAAGTCAATGATGAGGGTAAAGAAAAAGATGAGGGTAAAGAAAATGCACTCTACTACTTGAGTCGTCGCTTAATACCGATGGAGATAAGGTATCCACCTATTGAGAAGCATTGTCTGGCGTTAATTTTTACCATTCAAAAGCTTAGACATTACATGCTTTCTTATAAGATTACTCTAATTTCAAAAGTTAATCCATTACAATTTTTCATGACCCGACCAACACTCTCCGGATGTTTAGCAAAATGGTCAATGATCTTATTGTAATTTGATATAACTTTTGTTCCCCTCCATGCTATCAAGGGACAGATGCTAGTAGAATTTCTTGTTGCGCACCCACTACCAGCTGGGTCTTCTATCAGCGATGAGTTATCAGACGAGCAAATATTATAAATGGAATTCTCCAGTGCACAACGCTGGGAGATGTAATTCAACGGTGCTTCATCAGCCAGAAATGACCAAGGTTTAGGCACAATTATACCAGGAATAGCATGGATCAGCTTGATCTTTATCACACCAGATAAGGGTATGTTGATCTTTATCACACCACCTGACAGAGCCGTGCACCAACAATGAAGAAGAATATGAAGCTTTAATCACCGGATTGGGGATGGCGATCTCAATGGATATAACAATTATTTCCATCTATTGCGACTCCCAAATCGTCATCCAGCAAGTCACCGGACAATATCGAATTTTGAAACCAAGATAAGCATAATACCATCAGTACACGATAAAGCTTCTAGAGCAAATCCCTGATGTGACTTTCTACTGGATTCCTAGGGGAGACAATGCCCATGTCGACGCTCTATCAAAACTCGCTAAGGAAATGGCATGTCCCCAGGAGGATTCCATTGAAATCACAGTATAAGGAAAATAAGTCTTGTCCCAGATCGATCTCGAAACTCTACACAAGCTCGAAAAGATGAAACAATAAATATAGTTAAATAAAGTACAACACATCAACGAAGATTAGCGCAAGCCATTAATAGAATAATTGCAACTGGAAAGCTGCCAGAAGACAAGTTTGAAGCACATCATATCACAAGAAGGGCCATGTCTTGCGCTCTGGTGGGAAACGTTCCCTACAGAAGATCGTTCGACCAAATATGGGTATGGTGTTTGAGCAGAGCCAAAGCACAGAATATTTTCAAAGTGGTACATGTCGGATTGTGTGGCGCTCACCAGTTAGGACCAAAAACCAGTTGTGTGGCGCTCACCAGTTAGGACCAAAAATGAAAATGAAGATCAAAATACTCGGGTATTATTGGCCAGCAATGATGTCCGACTGCATGAATACAGCCAGAAAATGTCACCAATGCCAAGTGCATGTAGTGGTCTTACACCACCCTCCAAATGTGCTGCACCCAACTGTTGCCTCGTGGCCATTCAAGTGTTAGGGCACGGACATAATAGGTCCGATAGACCCTACATCTTCCAAAGGACACAGGTTTATACTTGTCGTTACATATTACTTGTCCAAATGGGCGAAGGCAGTACCATTGTGTGAGGTTACAACACAATATCTCCTTCAATTTTTCAAAAGCCAAATTGTCTACCATTTCAGAGTACCATAAATAATAATTTCCGATAATGGGACAACTTTCAGAAGCACAAAGATCAACAATTTTGTCAAAAGACATGGGATAGATTGGAGATACCCTACAATTTACTATCCCAGAGCAAATGGTCTGGCTGAAGCCTTCAACAAAATACTGGTACAGATTTTGAAGAAAGCACTCAACAAAAACAAAAGGGATTGGTACAACAAACTATTAGAAGCCTTGTGGGCATACCAGACGACTTTCAGGACTCCCACTCAGTGCACACCCTATGTGCTCATATACGGGTCCAAGGTTGTGCTACTACTAGAAATCCAAACACCGTCTCTTAAAGTTGTTGTTGCCAATTAGCTCCCGACAAGAGAAAGTGAAAAACTCAGACTTGAAGAACTAGAAAGTCTTGAGGGAAAATGACTAGAAGCACAACAACATTTGGAGCTTTACAATGTGAAGATGGTACAAGCCCATGACAAATTGGTCCACCCAAGGACATTCAAAGTTGGTGACCTCGTACTTGTGCTCAAAGGGCCTATTCTTGCACGCCACAAAATAGGTGGAAAATTCGAGCCAACTTGGAAGGGACCATTTGTTGTTGAAAAGGTCTACACAAGAGGAGCCTATCAGTTAGTGGACTTCCAGGGCGAAAGACTAAAAGACCCATGTTACCAATAAACGGACAATATCTGAAAACTTACTACGCAACCTGACGCCGCTTGCCTCTGCTTGCTTTGAAACTTTGGAAACTTTGATTGTTTTAAGGTTATCTATGTAGCCAAATGTCTATGACCGGGTCTAAATTTTGTAATTAACCTCAATATAATGAAAATTTTGAGAAAAAATTTTAAACTTCAAATTTTCTCTTTTCCACTTTTGAGTATAATGTTCCAGAAAATTTAAACAAAATTCATACATAAATAAACAATTTATTTCACAAAAATAAGTTAAAATTCACTTCAATAAATACTTTTTTTTGTTCTTGTTCATACCAAGTGTCGGCCCACTAATGTTTTTCTTGTCGTCTGCAAAAAAATGTCGGGACAGAGGCTGATCTTTGCTTTCAAGGATGGTTGGAGCCTCGCACTAAATGAGGAGATGGCACCGTAAGGTGGTATGATAGACTTCAACATGGATTTTCACCAGGTTGACATGGACTACGAAGGCCCTCTCATGGATGCAGTCAGCTGTAAAGAGAAAGAAGGATTACCTTCACTGCTGAGGATGACTGTCCAAGATAATGTATCCCACAAAGGCAAGAATGTGATAATAGAGTAAGATCCGATGGAAGGGCCCAGCCGTCTGCCCTCCATGGTAGCTTCACCAGCTGGAGGCCTAGTAGCCGCCAATAACGAATGACTGCGAAGTACTTCACTTTGCAGGACGCAACGCAGGAACACCAACCACAAGAAGCAGAGGGTTTTTCTACGACAGGAACGCAAACGTCAGAGAGAGACGAATAACTTGGTCACCCTTATTCCTGAGGGGCATATTTTTTATCCATATCTGAAAGAATCTTCTACTAGCCTACCCACCACGGATGAAGCCACGGATGAAGAACCAAGGTTCACACCACGGATGAAGAACCAAGGTTCATGACAGAGTCAGATACACTTTCAGTTTTAGATGTTTTATGCAACGGTTGCCCGACATGCAACGCTGAAATACCAACACGGACATCAGTCACAGGGGCGTTTGTAGAATGCCCGGATGGCAATGTGCTACATTTACAACATTCCAGTACATTAGAAGAGTATACCTCCAGCACTGACGGGTCTCAGACTTCAGATTTTATAATGGATGAGCCATATATCCCACTAGGGACAGATCAGTATGTACCACGGAGCCCGGGGTCGTACATCCCGCTGGACGCCGAGTAGTGTTTCTGATCAAGCAGTGCCTGTTTGGGTTCCTGGCAATGTTCAGAGGGAGGAACACCCGTGACAGCTACCGACTCCTAGTATAATGGAGTACTACAAAATAAGTAAAGTAAATAAAAGAGAATTTGAATTTTACGAAGAAGTCCATGGAAGAATCGTCAACATATTGGAAGGCCTGGAGCTGTGTACCAAGGTTTTCTCCGAGAGTGATGAAAAAAGCATTCTCGACTGCGTCTTCAATTTGAGGGATAGAGGTTGAGCAGGCATTCTCATGGAAAGAACATATTTCGAGCCAAGGAAATGGATGCAAGGAAAAGGGAGGATTACTATTCAGTGTGACTGCTGCTACAACTTCACAAATGATAGACAGGGGAATCTGCCTGGGATCCTCAGACATGACCAAGTAGATCCACTACCACCAATCATAAAGTGGATGATAAAAAAAATGGTCAAATGGAGTATTCTGCTTGCTACCTGCATTCCAAATAGTTTTATTATCAACATCTACGACGAAGGCGACTGCATACCTCCTCACACCAATCATCATGATTTTGTAAGACCCTTTTGCACGGTCTCATTTTTTAGTAAGAGCAATATATTATTTGGGAAAGAAATCGATATCGTCAGCCCTAGAGAGTTCATAGGCTCAGTAGAGATTCCTCTACCAGTTGTCTCAGTGCTTGTCCTTAAAGGCAATGTTGCAGATGTCACCAAACATTGCATTCCAGAGGTACGACACCGTAGGGTGTCTGTGACTTTCTGCAGGATGAATGATAGCAAAATACCATAAGGATTTCAGCTAGACCCGAAACTGGAAGAGCTACTGCCGTACGAGCTTTGAGAGGGTTGTACCTCTAAGTACATGCGAAGGGAACTCTTATTCTGGAGCATTGCTTAGAAGGTCTACTTGATCAGGAGCTCGTCGTACCTGGTACAGATGGTGAGAGAGTTCACCTTTTTTATATAGCAACATGATATGTATCTGATATATTCAGCCTACAATATATTCATGGCATGAGATGTTGTATTCATATGTATTCATAGCATGAGATGTTCTGGATGTACTTCAACATGGAGTATATATTGTACCTTTTTAAGCGTTAGCCTATATTCAATCTGTAACATCTTTATTGGAGCAGATTAATGGAAATTTCTCTCAAAATGTGCCTTTTTGTCAGTTGCCCTTTTTGTGCGATGGATGGAAGCCACGATACATGCGTTGGTTCAGAATTTCAATGAATAAAGAATGAAACAACTAATCTTTAATAATAAATAAAATTCAAATTTAAATAATCACAAATGAACAAACAACAAACAAATTTCTTTTGAAAATCAACAAATTAAAATTAAAATTTTAAAGACATATTTTGTAAAATTAAATGTGGTAAAAACAACAAGAAAAGAAAATGAATCTGTTGAGAGGATTCTCTCATTTTTGGAGTTTCTTACTCTTTGTGCATGCAACACAACCATCTTTATCTGTATTAACTCTCTTCACATCCCCGCGGAATTTCACATTCTGCACAAAACCCCAAAAAACTCTGCAAATCTTCTTCAACAAAATCAACCTTTTCACATGACACATTTCTGCAAATTCAACATCACAAACTCTCTACTCTATTTTCATATGACTCTTGGGGTCAGTACCCAAATTTTGACTCCCCATATCTGAGGATCGGTGTGAGGCCCCCTTCAATGGATGTTAAGGCTTCTGATTGCTTCAAATTTCAAATTCTCCGGATGTTAAGTCTTCTAATTCCTTCAAAAGGATAGGTGTGAGTCCCCATTCAATGGATGTTAAGGTTTTTGATTCCTTCAAATTTGAAATTATCTGAGGATCGGTGTGAGTCCCCCTTCAATGGATGTTAAGGCTTTCGATTCCTTCAAATCTCAAATCCTCTGAGGATAGGTGTGAGTCCCCATTCAATGGATGTTAAGGTTTTTGATTCCTTCAAATTTGCAATGGATGTTAAGGATTCCGATTCCTTCAAATTTAAAATTCTCGAGGATCAAAGTAAATTATCTGAAGATAGGTGTGAGGCCCCTTCAATGAATGTTAAGGCTTCCCATTCCTTTAAATTTCAAATTCTCTGAGGATCGATGTGAGTCCCCCTTCAATGGATGTTAAGGCTTCCGATTCCTCTAAATTTCAAATTCCCGAGGATTCCTCCAAGGATCGGTGTGAGTCCCCCTTCAATGGATGTTAAAGGCTTCTGATTCCTTCAAATTCCAATTTCTCTGAGGATCAATCCGGCGATGATCGGTGTGAGGCCCCCTCCAATGGATGTTAAGGCTTCTGATTCCTTCAAATTTCAAATTCTCCGAAGATCTGTGTGAGGCCCCCTTCCACGGATGTTAAGGCTTCCGATTTCTTCACATATTTTATTCACATATTTCCCACAAATTCATGTGTGTAAATCTGCATATTTTCTTCATAAGCACATATATTTTCTTATCACCACTTGGGTTGGATGTGAGTCCTAGCGCTTTCCTTCCTAACGTGACGCACATATTTTCTTGTTACCTCTTGAGTTGGATATGAGTCCCAACACTTCCCTACTCAATGTATAACATATATTTTCCTTGTCACTGCTTAGGTTGGATGTGAGTCCTAGTGCTTTCCTTCCTAACGCTACACATATATTTTCTCGTTACCTCTTGAGTTGGATGTGAGTCCTAATGCTTTTCTTCTCAATGTAGCACACATATTTTCCTTGTCATTGATTAGGTTGTATGTGAGTCCTAGTGCTTTTTTTCCTAACGTGACAAAGACATTTTCTTGTTACCTCTTGAGTTGGATATGAGTCTCAATGCTTTCCTTCTCAATGTAGCACATATATTTTCCTTATCACCATTTGGGTTGGATGTGAGTCCTAGTGCTTTCCCTCCTAACGGGACACATATATTTTCTCATTATCTCTTGAGTTGGATGTGAGTCCTAGTGCTTTCTTTCTCAATTTAGCACACATATTTTCCTTGTCACTGCTTGGGATTTTCCTTGTCACTCTTGTCACTGCTTGGGTTGGATGTGAGTCATAGTGTTTTCCTTCCTAACATGACGCACATATTTTCTTGTTACCTCTTGGGTTGGATGTGAATCCTAACACTTTCCTTCTCAATGTATCACACATATATTTTCTTGTCAACGCTTAGGTTGGATGTGAGTTCTAGCGCTTTCCTTCCTAATGTGACGTACTACGTGAAACACATACTTTCTTGCTACCACTTGAGTTGGATGTGAGTCCTAGAGCTTCCCTCCTTAATGTAGCAGATATTTTCTTTGGAGCCGGATGTGAGCCTCTGTGTTTTCCATCTCGATTCGGTCCTCCTACACAATCCTATTCTCATCTTTTGAAATAAGTTTCAACACCACCTTAAATGGATTATGGCATCTGACTCTTATTTTGGGATTGAGACCTAAATTTTGTTTCACACCTCAGTGTCAGCACCTATATACTGACCACCATCATTTATAAATACCTGAAATTTCATAACTCAAAATTCACTCTCCAATCCCCAGCGAGAGCCCCTACTCTTTGATTTCAATCAGATGATCACATGCTAAATCCCCAGCAGAAACAAATCACATACACAACCCTACACGTACTTCCATGTCTGTTGACTTAGGAGTTTAGATTGGTTTTTGTTGATCTCGTCAGTCAACGCCAAAAAGCGCGGTGCGCTTGCCCAGCACACCACACCTATTGGTGGTCCATTTGTTGACCTCACTTTTGGTTGAGGTTTAGTTTTTCCTCTTTAGCAGCCTATGATCTAGCCATAGGACATTCTTATTGACTATTCTTAGAAAACTAGACAAGGAACCCTCAACATTAGAAATTCTATACTCTTCTTTACTCAACTTGAAGTTCCACATATTGGTCATAACCTCTAGCACTTAGTAGGTGAGGTCACTATGAGAGAACTCAAGGTGAGTTACCCTTAGGACTGCTGGACCTTAGGGTTGACCC
>NW_018219417.1:161978-164321 GCF_001263595.1 Phalaenopsis equestris | reverse complement strand
CTCACAATCACTCACTACCTTAAACCCAAAATTTCTAGGCTTTGGTCCCTTGATACTTTTGGGAGACTCATGTAGGTGGTCCCCTAAACCCATTAGCCCTAGGCTAGGGTTTGGCTAAGACCACTACATAGAGGACCCAAAATGGGGATTCTATTGGTCTGGCTTTTTAATGGTGGTTGACACTCCAACTCTACCAAGATACCCAACTTAGCCTTTTGCCCCTAAACTCCCCCAAATTACCTAGATACCCTTGGGACCCCAAATTTGGCAAAAATTTTCAAATCAACCCAAACTACCCAATTTGGTTCAAAAATCATTTCAAACACCTTGAAAACACCCAAACTACCCAAAATCACCAAAATGCCCCCTCTTTAGCACCAAATTCCAAAAATTCCAAAAAATTCCAAAAATTCCCAAAACCAATTAAATATTCCCAATTTCATTTTTCTCAATCATCACATGACCCAATTTGGCCAATTTGAAATATTCTCAATTTCATTTTTCTCAACTACCAATTTGACCAATTTGGCCAATTTGACCATCTTTGATCAGAACCCCCAAATTTCCCTTTAAAGGCCCATATTTTCCCCAATTTACCTCAAATGTCTAGCCAATTGGTCTCAATATACCCCAATTTTAATTTTATGCTCAAATTCACCCTTAATGTGACTAATCTAGACCAAATCCAAGCTTAATTGGTCTATTATTTGAACCCAATTTTGAGCTAAACCAAAATCCCAATTTTGGCCCTATGACTTGGTTCCACAAAATTGAACCCATAGCCCACTCAATTGGTCACAATTAGTGTTGAAAAACCTTCATAACATCCCCATACATCAAGCTTGACCTTCAATTGCCCTTGATGAGACCTCAAATTCATTTGATTTCAAGCTAAGTTTAAAAGCCTCAATTTTGCCCCAAATTGGCCATGTCTTAAAATCCCACCAAATTGAGGGTCTTAACCCCAAAATTTCCACTCTATCCCTTCATGAAAAATCTCCGCAACACCTCCCTTGATCATTTAAACCTATTAATTTGCACTTATCCCAAGACTAGACCAACCTAGACCCATGTCTAGCCCAACATGCCCAAATTGACCAAATTTCAAAAATCCCTCAAATTGACCTACCAATTGAACTCAATATCACTTCAACCCTTCACCAAAAATCTTCATAACAATCATCTACACAATGTTGATCAATCAATTGGGTCAATTTACATGGCTAACCTAGCCCAAACCCAAACTTTGATCACTTGAACCCACATTAAACCTATGCATTAAAGATGTCCTAACTACCCCAAAGTCATCAAATAAACTCCACCTCAGCCATTGGTTAGACCCTAAGACTGAGCCAAAACCCATCTAACCACCTAAGCTAAGCTATGGACCAAAATTCCCCCAAATTAAGGGATTTTTTTTCCAAAAATGCACAAGCTTAAGATACCCTTACCAAAACTAAACCTCAATGCATTAAGTTGCTTTGACAGGCTCCCTTGGATGCCCTGAGCACCTAGCCACCTCCCCCTACCATGGCCGGCCATCCTAGCACTGGAGAAGCTCAAAACCAAGAGCCACCCCCACGGAACTTCACAAAATCAAACCTAGAGGCCAGCTCAGGCAAATCAAATTGTAGAGCTTTTCTGCCATCCACCTAAGCACCACAATGCACCGAAACATTTACCTTGAGAGACACCCCATGGCCATTTTTATAAAAACTCACCTCCACAGCCATGGAGGTAGTGCTGAAAATTTCTTATAGAGAGCCCCCCAAACTTCTCACAGAGCTTCTCTTAGATTCCCTCAGTGCAATCCAACCATCTTCCCTCACTGAATTCCAATGTGGAAACTCAATTTTGAGCTCAAACCTTTGCCAAAAATTATAACAGAGCTCATTACACTTCCACAGTCCACCAAACTTCAATTACTTGTGCCCACACCTTCACAACCGAGAAAGAAGCCAAAGCCCCATAAAATCCCCCTCTGAAATAGCCTCTATAATAGCTTTAGACAAACACCTGAAATTGGGTTTGATCAAAATCACACCTAGGTCATACACCAAGAACAGAGAATCAATCTCTAGCCTCTTTGGATCACAACAAACATGCCAAGACTCTTTGATCGAAGCTTTACTTCTTAAATCAAAGGTATAAAACTTCTCTCCCTCCCGAGCCTATTTGAACTCTTCATTTGTTTTGAGTTGATTTCATGGCATCATAACCATATGGATATGTTCCTCTAGTCTAGATGAGCATTTTAAAAAATATTTAACTTAATTTGGTTAAGAAATGAGAGAGATCTTAAGGCTAGAAGATGGACGGTTCTCGGGCTAGGCTATCGGGGAT
>NW_018219417.1:159450-161869 GCF_001263595.1 Phalaenopsis equestris | reverse complement strand
GAGTCTATCGGGGATGATGACAGAGAGCCGTCCGATTGCGCGTGTATCGGATGGACGGTCGAGATCGAGCCGTACAGCGCTTCGGAACTTAAGTCGCGGGCTGAGTCAATGCTGAGGTGGAGGGCGGGGTCGAATGGAAACGTGCTGCGTGGAGCGTCAGAGCTGTCGTAGGTCGAGGTGGCACCGCGCATTTAAATAGATAAATAGAGATTTTTTCTATTTATTTAAATACCCCTAACTTAGAAAATCCATAACTTTGTGTAGAAAAATTACAAAAATAAATTAAAAATACCCTCTTTCTTAGTGAATAAAGGAGAACAATGTGGAATTAATTTTAAGTCCATGTGATGCAAATTTTATTTTTTATTAATTAAATACTATTTTGGATGTTTTGATTCTCCATGCATGTAGTAATATCACCATAGCTTGAAATTTTAGTATGTTGTTCAAAAATTCATATCTTGATGTAGAAAAATCAAAAAAAAAAAAAAAAATACCCACTTTCTCAATGAACAGAGGAGAATAATGTGGAAATAATTTTAAGTCCATGTGATGCAAATTTTATTTTTTATTAATTAAATACTATTTTGGATGTTTTGATTCTCCATGCATGTAGTAATATCACCATAGCTTGAAATTTTAGTATGTTGTTCCCTCTGTCTTAGGAAACATTCTCTGATTTTTCCAAAGTTAGAGGAGGTCCCTGACAGAGAATCATATTTTTCAAGTTTATATGCATTATTCGCTTAAATTAATCATTAAAATTAGCATGTTGCTTATATCATGAAAATTAGCATGTTTCTTAAAAAATCCAAGAAAATTTTGGAAGGTTTATGATGATCAGAAAGCCTTTAAGAAAAGAACTCTTAGAAAAATTTTTCATGAGCCAAGTCATTCAAAATACACATAATCTTCACAAACCATAAATCACTAAAATAATTAACTTTGAAAAATGCAAACAACAAAATGACTTGATTTTTAATCTCCACTATTTTTTAGGATCTAGATAACTCACCACAAAAATTTTAAAGCATTCTTAGTTCATTTGGTAACTTAAGTTGATTTTTAAAGATAAATAACACTTTTGGCACTTAAATGATTTTTGAAAAAATCAAAATATAACTCAAACATTTATAAAAACTTATTTATTGAGTTCTTTGTGATCAGAGGTATTTTCTAAAAATAAAATGGCATTTAAAATAAAAACTTGATTTTTAACGTATTTTGATTATTTAAATAATTAAAAATCCATAAAAAAATTACAAAAATAATAAAATTCATAGAAATGTTCTAAATTACTTCCTAAGCACTTAGGAACAATTAGAATATTTTTCCTAATTTTTTAAATAAAGAAACTGAATTTTAAAGCTTAAGAATAATTTTTAAAGACTAAAAATGAGTTTTCACTAAAATAATTCCAATAAATCAAATAAAATTCAAAAAAATATAAAAATTTCTCCTTTCAGTTCTCAGACCTTTGAAAAACTTTTCAAAAATACAAAAATTAATTTTCCTCATTTAAAATATTTTATATTTAATAAATATCCCAAAATTTAAAATAGTTCTTAAAATTGAAATTAAATTCAGAAAATCATGAAATTTGGTCCAAATTCTTCTTTGGTTGAGGTCTACCTCCAGAAAAAATTTCAAGGGATTAGGATTTATGTTGGTCAAGTTAAGTATTTTCTTTGAAAAATCCTATTCTTTCATAAAAATAATTATATAAATTATATTAAATTTTTAAAAATCACATTTTCTCCTCTGATGTCTTAATTGACCCATGAATGAGGTATAATAAAATTTTTAAAGTCATTTGAATTGAATTTGACAAATTATGAAGTGTTAGAGCCTTAGGAGCAAATTTGTAAATTTGTAAATTTAGCCTTAATTAACATTTAGGCTTAATTTAAAGAGGGAAATGGGTAACCTCTGATCTTTATTTGGATGTTTGGAACATAAGGGGTTAATTAGTAAAAACCAACCTCACTTTCCCAATTGAAAAGATAGGTTAATAAATTTCTAAATTATTAAAATTTAGAAGTTTATTAAAATAAAATGAACCTAGGGCTTAGGGGTATGACTTTTGAAGTCAGTAATTAATCAATTTAATACCCCTATTTTTATTTTCAAATAATAATTATGACCACCTGAAACTTAATCTTTTCAAAATGAATTAAGACACTCATCTAGGTCTTAAGGGCTTCTTAGTGACTTAGGCTAAATCAAGTTTCATTTAAATAAGGATTAGAAAAGTAAACATTATTGAAAATTAAAACATCTTTCAAACATTACAAGCCCAATTAGGACCAAAATTTTGTTAAGTGTTCCAATAACACTAACTTGCCTCTTTTAGGGTCTTCACCCACATAATACTCAAAACTAAATTACAGATGATAATTACCTTATTCTTAGGGATAAT
>NW_018219417.1:158865-159381 GCF_001263595.1 Phalaenopsis equestris | reverse complement strand
AGGATGAATTATTAAGTAATTTTATAGGATGAATTATTAAGTAATATAATAAGTTTAAAATAACTCGAGACTTTCCACCAGGCAGCGAGAGAGGACCTGTGACCTGTTTCTTTCTCTAGATCTGTTGGATGCCTCAGAGATCTACTAAACTTAATATATTTTGCTTGACAATATCATCCTTAATAAAACTCCTAAAGACCCACTAAGATATGACCTAGGGTTAGATAGTTCATCAAAATTTTACTTCCCCATACTTCCCCATTACTTCCCCATTTTATATAAACTGCCTTAACATGCTTTTTGAGTTTCAGGTGGTGGAACAAGAAGACTCGCCAGGTATGCTTTCATAATTTTTTAGCGTTGTCTTTCTTGTACTTTCATATTTTACTTTTATACCTGCAAACTTGCATGCTAAACAACGATGCCACCCTGCATGAAAACTAAAACTATCAGGATAGCCACAAAACCAAAACCAAAACTAAAACTAAAATCAACAAAGATAAAATATCGAATTTT
>NW_018219417.1:149539-158698 GCF_001263595.1 Phalaenopsis equestris | reverse complement strand
GAATCCAATAAAAAATAGTGGTGCCGGAACGAGGGAACCATAGGATCCTAACCTGTGTCACTCTAATCAACTTTAATATGACCCCATAAAATTAAAATAACTTCAACCATAGGGCCACCTGATTTAACATCATAACTTGACACACTAGAAAACTCAAACTCGACGCGACAAGGAGCTTGGAGCTAGCATGGTGGGCAGCACAGCCATCTTTAACAACAAAACCTGTCTTTCCCAACTAAACCAATTTTCCTTCCTTAAACATAAACAACAAAGCCATAGGACTTCGAGGTTGCTTGCTTATGCAACGTAAATCCTCATCTTATCTTTAGGCTTTTGTATAGCCCTGCTATACAATATAAGCTTTAACTCGTCTTAGGATTTCAAGGTTGTCGTTTGTCACGACCTAAAACCTCACATCTTCCAGGCTATTTTTGCAATATTTTCACACAAATGTAAGCCTTAACTAATAAAATTGGCAGGATGAAACATCTAAATATTTCTCCACAAAATTGATGCCAAACATTGAATAGCTTCGGAAGTCACCAAGGTTCCCCTCTGGATCCATGACATCACCTTGTTCTTCCTCCTTTGGACTCCACAATAAAATATTCCAAATTTGAACCAATCCCCTTTCACACCTCTACGTCCAATCTCATTGAAAAGTCCTACCCCTTTGAAACTTCTTGAAGATAATATTTCCTGATTTTTATCGAGAGTCTTCTTAGGTGACTTTGGTCATTTAAGATGTAATTAACTATAGGAGCTTGCCCTTATAGGAAGCATGTCCGAACCCAGCTTAATATAAACCCTATTTAATTCTTTATATTAAACCAAACGGATGTCATATATTCCTTAGTTTATTTGATCGAGCCTCATCCTCAAGTCTTGTGTTTATCCTTCGGGATAGATATCATATTTGAGGTAAAGCGCTCTTTCATTTAAACTATGAAAATATGGGGTCAGTTTGATTTCATATTTTTCTAAAACTAAATATATATATGTAAATTAAAACGTCCTTCTGAAGCGGGCGATGGGATTTTGATTCCGGTGACCGACAGCTTTTTACGGGCAACTTCCCCCACCAAAAATAGCGTCGACAGATCTATAACAGCATGAGGATCTACAACGACACATATTTCTTGGAATTAAACAATAAGTCATAGGATTTCGAGGTTGTCTGCCTAGTGTGACTTAAATCCTCAACTTTTTCTTTAATTTTCTTTAGGTCTTTGTTTGACTTTGCTGTACAATTTAAGCCCTAATTTGTTTTAGGATTCTTAGGTTGTCATTTGCCATGACCTAAATCCTAACATCTTCCAGGCTATTTGTGTGATCGTCTCACACAAATGTAAACCCTAATTCATAAAATTGGTAGTTTGAAACACTTAAATAATTCTCCCCGAAACTGAAGCTAAATCATAAGATAGCTTGGGAAGTCACCGAGGTTCTCCTCATGATCCATAACATCCTCGACTTCTTCTTACTTTAGATTCTAAAATAAAATATTCTAAGTTTGAGTCATTCCCCTTTCACACCTCTTTGTCCGATCTCTTGAAAATTCATATTCCCTTGAATTCTTGAAGACAATATCCCCTGATCTTAATCAAGAGTTTTCTTAGGTGACTTCGATTATTTAAAATGTAATTAACTTAAGGTCTTGCTCTTATAGAAAACTTTTAAGAACTCAGCTTAATATAAACCCTATTTAACTTTTCGTATTAAATAGGGGAACTTATTGGTGAAAATAAGAAATGATTTTTTTACCGACTTAAATGGATATCATAAATTCTTTAGTTTATTTTATTGAGCCTTGCCAGTAAGTAGTGTGTCTACCATTTGGGATAGATGCAATGCTAGCAGTGTTAGGATCATTTATTTAAACTACTGAGGATATGAGATCGATTCGTTCTTTTATGTTTAAAATTTAAAATACTACTTCTCCCAAATTATATATATATATATATATATATATATTAAATTGAACCGGCTGATGGGATATCCATTCCTATGACTGACAACTTCCAATTTGGTGATCGAAAAATCCATAATAAATCACTTTGATCTCACTTAATACTCAATCATATCACTCATGGTTTGTTCCAATAGCTTTATCAAACCGAGACAAACACATCCATATGGTTAAAATCATATGATATACACGTATACTTTATAATTTGTGAAACTGAGCAAAATTTTAGGAATTTTTAGTTGTACCTTTGCCCAAGAGATGAGACCTCAATTGGCTGGTTATGAAAACTTCCTTGGAGTCCCACGAGCATGCTAGAAGCATCATCTTCTTCTAGTATGGGGTCTAGGTATGAGTTCAACTAATAGGGGTACGACCTTAGTCTAACAGTGGTTTAGAGTTCTCGAGAGAGAGAGGATTTGATTAAGGAAGTGTTCTAAAGCTCTGGTGAAGCTTAAGAGTAGCTCAATTGGAAGTTCTGGTGAGTTTTGTAAAATGACCGCATAAGCTCCTATTTTTGAGCTATGAAATTGAGCTCAAGAATGGGGGATGGGTGGCTGAAGGTAGTGGGATTGCACTTAGAAAGGTTGCAACGAGTTCTAAAAATAAATTGGTAGAGTTTCCTAAGGATGTGGCACTTTTTATACATTGTCCAAAAATGGGAGATTTTATAGCCATGGCTACGATTTGAGCTCTGAGCACTAATTGTCTGGTCTCTGAAAGCTGAGGTGGAGAGCTGAGTGACACAAGCATCAAATGGGAAAGTACCACAAGGGATAGACTCAAATTTATGTTCAAATGTGGGGTGTCTTTCTTGGTTTTGAGCTATTCGGCGACTAGGGTGGTTGGCCAGAGCTAAGGTGGTGTCTAGCTGAGGCAGGGAGCTCAGAGTAAGGTTTAATGGTGACTTCGCATTAGTTTCCAATCAAGTAAACCAAATTGGGATTTTAATTTGTCACCTTAAAATCTCCAATTCTGCATCCAACAAAGTATATTTCCCTTTTATTTTCATGAAATACTCTCCCATGAAATCAAATGTGATTCTCCCCATATTGTAGAAATCATAGCCCTTTTGGAACATAAGTTTATTAACACATTTTAACAATTCAATCAGTGAGATAGAAAAGTAAATGAAGATTGGAGTTCAAATCATCACAAATTATTGACATTTAAAACTGTATAAAACAAAATCAATTCTTCACAAAATCATATTTGAAAGTAGGGAGAAGGAGAAAGAAGACTACTTAGAATTCATGAGAAGGATACGATAAAACACGAATTTTATATATAAAAATAAGTTTACAAAATAATAGAAATAAAAGATAAAAGACACGACTTATCTCACAATCCTTCCCAAGAAAATCCCTAGAAGTTCTCTTCAAGCTTTTCTCTCTTTACAAGCACTCTCAATTCTCTCTTAGAAGTGTAATGAAGAAGAAATCTCTCACCTTCCCTCTCCTTTTACATTACTTGAAGAAAATATCCAAGACCTTGAATTTTTCTCTCTCTCTCTCTCTCTTTCTTTCTCACTCACTCTCCTTATCACCCCTTCACACCACACCAACTCTCCTTCAAACCCTAGACTTCTCACACTTTTATCAAAGGCTGCCTCCCTTCAAAAAGAATTCAAAATTTCCTAAAAAATTTTGTGTAAAAGTCAACACTTTTGAATTCAAAAAATATTTTCATTGATCCAAGAGACATATCGCTTCATAAAAGAACCTTCCAAATTGTTTAGATACATTGAATTACTCCAAGGGATGTTTAGAACAAGTGTCCCTTTGAAAATTCAATTTGTCTTGAACCGCCTTAATCCACAAAAAGTCATCCCTGGTACATCTGGCGCATGATGCACCAACTCTCTGTCAAATGGGCAATCTGGTGCCAACATAGTGCATCATGCACCAATTTTCTAAAGTCCGCACTGTTCTATTTTTTGGCACATCTGGTGCCAATTTGGAGCATCATGCGCAAGAATTCAAAAAATTTGTTATTTTGGCTCCAAATTTTGTCCTTTTTTCTACTTTTGCTCCAAATGCCTAAAATTGATATAAATTGATATACCTGTAACATACCTGTAACAAAAATATGAAAATACCTTTCTTTAAAGTACAATATCACTAAAAATTAGCATAAAATGTATACTTATAACAATATATTCTTTTGGTGTATTAGAGGGCTTAAGTATGATGGAGACAATTAAGCCTTTAGTTAATCCAATAGGATAGACTAATATTTGAATCTAGGTTCAAAATGCGGTTTAAACTTTAATTTGGGTTTGGGCTTGGACTGGGATTAGTTCTAAACTAACTGAGAGTTCAAATTGGTTTGGTGAAGTATCATGAAGAATTTAGGAATTAATTTTAATGGAATCAAAATGGTTACTGGGCCAATTTGGTAAAATTTGGAGTTGGTTTCATTTTGGGGTAATTGGCTTGGACTTGAGTTTGTGTTAGACTTGGGTTTGGATTTGGGTCATGTGAAGGTTCAATTTGGTTTAGAACATTGTCAAAAGGAGTTTAGAATTTGAAATGGGGGGAATTGATGGGTTATTATTGGAAGAATTTAGGCCTATAAATAGAAGGGTTTGGTGAAGGAATTTCACCCCAGATTATTTGTATCCCTAAAGCCTAAGAGAGAGATTGATTTTAAAATGATGTCTTCATGGGAGATGGATTTTAAAAAGGAGGAGACCATTAACAAGAAATTCATTAGTCAAAGTGCACAAGAGATGTATAACAGTTTCTTAGCCGTTAGTAATGAATGGATATCAGAAAAGATCAACAAAATTGAATATACCATGTCTGTAGTGGAGACTAAGCTATTGGAGATTCATGCACGTCTTGAGCATATTGGATGGCAATTGAAAATGCAATTTAGCCACACTAGTTATATAGAGGAAGCAGACAAGGAGATGTTTCTTAACCAAAAGTGGATTGAAGAAGATTGCATCAGAGCACGTCACCACCGTCCATTTTATAAACTTTGTATTCCAGTTGCCCCATGAGAGACTAATGAAAGACCTAAATTTTTTCCTTCTAATGAAGAATGGAATTAAGTTCTATGTTTACTTTTGTGTGATTAATGTTGTTGTCTTTAAGTGTTTTTAGTTTTTAAGAAATGTGTTAGTGTTTATCTTACTTATGTGTTTAATTGTCAATGTGTGTTAAGTGTTTTGTACTTAGGAAAATTTTCTCATCCAAGACTATTTGGAGTGAGAATTAAGTGTCAATAGTATTTGTACTTGTTTGTGAATTAATATAAGTTTGTTTTGTAAAAATTTTGTGTTATTTTAGCCTCAAATTGAAATAGTTATTAAGGAGAATTTTGAGAGAGAGAGAGGAGTTATAGAAAGTTGAAAATGGTCAATTAAGTGATATGAGACCATTTAGGGGTAGTTTACTTAGGCATATAGTGCATTTTACTTAAATTTGAAGATTTTAAAAATAATGCACTGACACCTAAGCTCCACATATCGCGCTTAAGCGCGAGCTAACCCGAGAAGCAGGCGCCTAAGCGCCACTTACCCACGCTTAAGTGCCAGTTCAGGAAAACCGGTTTGCAAACGGTTAGAAGTGAAATTTTGGTCTAAAAACACCATTTTTAACGCCTCTCGTCGTCTTCTACCTCTCAAAAATGCAATTTTAAGGGCTAGGGCACACCATTAAGTGGAGATTTCTTGGTGGAATTAAGAAAAATTTGCTAGATTTGGATTCCTTGAGGTAAGAGCTTTACTTCTATGCAAAAATTTTGGATTTTCACCTTTTATTTTGAGCACATTTGGAGAAATTTGAAAATTCACTATTCATGGTGAAAAATGAGGAAAAATCTATTGAAATTGCTTGGAAACTTTTTTTTGTGCTTTTAGAAGTTTTGTTTAGTGATTTAGACTTGAATTCTAGAGTTATTTTTGGAATTTATAAAATTTGTAGAATGGCACCAAGAATGAAGAGGAGTAAAGGAAAAAGCCCATTTGATTTGAGCAAATTTGTTAGTTTGAAGGCTCAAGATCGATACAGTGATGCTCTACAGTCACGAAAATTGATTTTGGAGCGATGTTTTAGAAAACCGAGTGGAGACGTGGAAGATTTAATTGTTATTCGACAATGGGAAAAAATATATTGTTTCTCTACTGTCGCAGTGATTTCTGTTAAGAGGGAGTTCTATGGAAATCTCCCTGAAGCTGAAGACAATCTAGTTAGGGTTCGAGGAAAGTTGGAACCTTTTTCGCCAGAGGTAATCAACTTGTTTTAAAATTTACCACTGGATACTTTATGTTTTTATGCAAATTATAGTCCTATTGAAGTAGAGTTAGGCGAGATTATTTCATACTTGACTATTGGAAGAGGGCTTTGGAAGATTACCAATGAGAGGAGAGTAAATTTCCGAAATTCAAAGTTATGTGTACCTTCAAGGGCCTGACACCATTTCATTTCTGCTCGTCTACTTCCGACCAATCATCTCAGTGAAGTGACTAGAAAAAAAACGACGTTGAACTATTGTTTTCAAGACTATTGTTGTTGAACTATTGTTTTCAAGAGGGAAAGCTCATCAACATTAGAGCTTTGATTTGTCAGACTATCATCAGTTCTACTACAACTGTTACTATTGTAGGTCTGGGATTTTCATCCTTGATCTTTTCTTTGTTCGAGCAGGCTGGGGTTAAATATGATAGTTGGGAGGAAGTTCTGTTACCTCTAAAGCCCATCATGAAGGTGAATGTGATGACCTATTCTGAGCATTCTATTTTTGGCTAGAGAGGAGGATTTTCCAGGAGCTATGGAATGGAAATGTCTGCTGCATCTAGCTATGTTGCTTCTTTATCTATACCATCTACTTCATGTGCTTTTACATCTCGAGATCTCGAGGTGAGTCTACTGTTTACATCTCGAGGTGAGTCTACTGATACCCGAGATCAGTTATTGCAGAAGATGATGGATAATATCAATTTTATCTCTGATAAGGTACAAAATTTAGAGTGAGTATTTTGCATATCATACTAATAGTTATAATAGAAGGAAGAGTGATTATGAAGAGAAATTTCACACATCCTTGGAGAGTCTGATTAGAGGTGAACCAAGAGTGAAATTTCCTCCATATCCTTGATATCCTGATTATGAGCCTACAAAAAAATGGTACAGCAGTAATTCTAAGGATGAAGAGTAGAGCTCAGAGATTCATTTTATGATTGGAAAAAGATATGAACTATGTGGTCTGGGCTTGCTACATTTGCATCTGTGAGTTGTTTTGGACTATGTTGTGTTTTGGACTTTTACGTTTTATTGTTCTTATGACATTTGTGTAGAATTTTATTTTTAAATTTTAGGGTAGTAACTATTGTTTTATGTTTAGTACTGTGATTTAGTTAGTTTATTAGTTAGTTTAGAACTTAAGACTTAAGTTAATTTCATATCTGTTATAAAGTAGAAAATCTTGCTAGCTTAGATCTTAAACTTGAAATTCAGAAACCTCTACCCTTTATTTTTCTTTTATCATGTTTGCTAGTTTGTCTTTATGTTAAGATTATGATGTCAGTAGTGTGTATGATTGCTTTTATGTTTATACTCACTGTTTAAAAGTCTATTGAATATCTACATGTTAAAGTAAAATGAAAATATAGAAAATTTTATCAAAAACTAATTTTACTCCTGTTTTTAGTTTTATACTTGTATCATTAGGGCTTAAAATTATTGTTAGCATGTTATATATCTAATGTTAAACTGTTAAATCTGTTAAAAATTTAAGTTTGGGGGATGAAAAATATTTTAAAAAATTGGAATTTTATTTGTTCTCAAATGTGCTACAAGTGAATTTGATTTGAAAAGAAAAAAATTGATTATGTATATGAGTTATATTAGGGAAGTAAAATTTGATTTAGAAATGAGTAAGAAAATTTAGTTAAAATTTTTAGTAATGAGAAAAACTAGAAGTTAAAAAGATTTTAGATGAGAAAATGATTAATATAAGTAACTATCTTAAGTAACTATCTTTGATAAGTAACTATCTTTGGTAAGAAAAATTGTATTTTTTAAAAATTTAGATAATTTAGACTTTTATTTTTAATACTTAAAAATTTCTTTTATTAAATTAATTTTCAAAATTGTTATTATATTCATAAGTAAAAGACTTATATCAAGACTTTGCTTTAGGAAAGGAGAAGTGAAATTCAAATTCATTAAAGACCTATCCAGATATAGTAATCCTTGCTTGAAAAAGAGAAAGAAAAGGAAAAAAAAAAAGGTAGAGATTAAAAGGTACCAAAAAAAAAAAGAAAAAGAAAAGAAAAAGAAAAAAAAAGCCACCGTCGAACAAAAGAGAACAAAACATAAAATCTTATCTATTATTGAAATGCCTAATAAGTGCCTAATAAAAAATTGGTTCTAAATTTGATCTTTTTAAAGTATAAGACTTGAGAAACTCTTAAGCTTATAAATATAATATAGTAAGTAAAATTATTTTTAATGACAATTTTTAAGTGAGGATAAAAAAAGAACAAAAATCTAAATTTGAAAAATCTACAATACATTTTTGAATTAGATAAAAACTCATATTTTAATCTTTTAATCATTCTTAACTTTAAGAATTTCTAAACTTTAAGTTGATCTCATTTACTGAATATTTTTTCTAAATTAGACTACTATATTTCTAAATCTAAATTTTAGTAACTCCTAAAGAAACTCATATACATATCATACATATGTAGTTTTTAAAGATTGAAGTGTCGCTTGAGGACAAGTCACATTTTAAGTTTGGGGGATTTTGATACACCTAAAATATATAGTATTTTAAGGCACATTTTTATACCTATTTTTAAGATATTGCAGTTTAATGGAAGGTTTTATTGTGTTTTTCTTATAGGTAAAATTAAAAAGGTGAAAAATGCTTGAAGGAGTGAAGAGGATCAAATTTGGAGCAAAAAGGTGAAAATTGTGCAAATGAGTTTTGGCGCTTAAGCGCTAGATCCGGCGTATGATACAAGCCCATGACAAATTTTGATCTGGCGGCATTAAGCAACAACATTTGGAGCTCTACCAGGCACAGATGGTACAAGCCCATGACAAATTGGTCCACCCAAGGACATTCAAAATTGGTGACCTCGTACTTGTGCTCAAAAGACCTATTCTTGCACGCCGCAAAATAGGTGGGAAATTCAAGCCAACTTGGGAGGGACCATTAGTTGGTGAGAAGGACTA
>NW_018219417.1:145960-149503 GCF_001263595.1 Phalaenopsis equestris | reverse complement strand
GACTCCCGGGGTGAAAGACCCATGTTACCGATAAATGGACGATACTTGAAGACCTATTACACGACCTGATGCTGCTTAATGCCGCTTACCTCTGCTTGCTTTGAAACTTTGAAAACTTGATTGTTTTAGGGTTATCTATATGGCCATATGTCTATGATCGGGTCCAAATTTTGTAATTAATTTTATATATAATGAAAATTTTGAGAAAATTTTTGAATTTTACATGTTCTCTTTTCTACTTTTGGATTTAAAAATTCCATTAAATTAAAACAAAACTCACACATAAAATGAGTAATAATTTTCACCAAAAAAAACTAAAATTTACATTAACAAATACTCTATTTTGTTCTTGTTCATGCCAAACTTCAGCCCACTGATGTTTCTTTCTATCGTATGCAGAAAAATGTCAGGACAGAGGCTGATCTTTGCCTTCCAGGACGGCTGGAACCTCACACTGAATGAAGAGATGGCGCCACAAGGAGGTGTCATAGATTTCGACATGGATTTCAACCAGATTGATATGGACTACAACGGTCCTCTAATGGGCATAGCCAGCAATGAAGAAAAGAAGGGACTACCCTCACTATTGAGGGTGACCACTCAGAACGATGTGTCATGTAAGGGTAAACACATGATAACAGAACAAGATTCGATGGAGGGGCCCAGCTGGCTGCCCTCCATGATAGCTACTTTAGCAGGGGATTAATAGCTTCCCACAGTGAACAACTACCAAATACTCCACTCCGCAGAATGCAACGCAGAAATACGAGCCGAAATAAACAGAGAGCCTTCCTGCGACAGGAGCGCAAGTGCCAAAGAAACGTAAATGGTTTTCTTACCCCCATTCCTGAGGGACATATCTACGATCCACGATCCAGATCTGACAGATCTGAGAGAGACTTCTGCTAGCCTGCCCACTATAGATGAAGAATCAAGATTTCTGACAGGATTAGATGTACTCTCGGTGCCAGATATCTTGTGCAGAGGTTGCCCAACATGCAATGTCGAGATACCAGCCAGGACATCAGTCACGGGCGCATTTGTAGAATGCCCGGACTGCAACGTTTTACATTTATAGCGTTTCAGTACCTCAGAAGAATACACTGCAAGAACCAACTAGTCTCAGACTCTAGATTTTGTGGCAAAAGAGCCGTATGTCCTGCTGGGGACGGATCAATGCGCACCGCAGAGCCAGGGATCATACATCCCGCTTGAGGCTGAATCTCATATTCCAGATCAGCCAGCACCGGTTTGGATTCCCACCGAGGCCCGGAGGAAAGAACGCCCCACACAACTGCAAAGTCCCGGAATGGTAGAATACTACAAAATAAATAAGGTAAACAAAAGAGAATTTGAGTTCTATAAAGAGGTTCAAGGAAAGTTTATCAACATATTGGAAATATTGGAGGGCTTGGAGCTATATGCCAGGGTTTTCTCTGAAACTGATGAAAGATGCATCCTGGAGTGCATCTTCGATTTTAGGGATAGAGATCAAACAGGCCTTCTCATGGAAAGAACATACTCTGAGGAACATACTCTGAGCCGAAAAAAGGGATGCGGGGAAAGGGAAGAATCACCATCCAGTGCGGATGTTGCTACAATTTTACAAACGGCAGAAGTGGGAATTCGTCTGGGATTCTCAGATACAACCAAGTGGATCCGTTACCATCGATGATAAAGTGGATGATAAAGAGAATGATCAGGTGAAATATCCTACCCGTCACTTGCATTCCTAACAGTCGCATCATCAATATTTATGAAGAAGGTGACTGCATTCCCCTGCACATTGAACATCATGACTCTATGAGGCCTTTCTGCACAGTCTCATTCATGAGTAAGAGCAATATTTTGTTTGGAAAAGAAATTGAGGTAATCGGCCGTGGTGAATTCAGAGGACCTGTGGAAATTCCTCTCCTAGTTGGTTCAGTACTTATTCTCAAGGGCAACAGTGTAGACGTGGCCAAGCACTGCATTCCAAGAGTACGACACCGTAGGGTGTCCGTGACCTTCCGCAGAATGGATGACAGTAAGATACCATATGGATTCCAACAAGTCCCGGAGTTGGAGAAACTATTTCCTTACGAGCTATGAGAAGGTTGTACCTTTGAGTACATGCGAAGGGAACTCTTATCCTAGAGCATGACTCAGAAGGTCTGCTTGATCAAGAGCTCAATATACCAAGCGCAGAGGACTCAATTGCTTTCTTTTAACAAGCATGACATGTATCTGATGTAATCAGTTTTGAGGCATTAGCCTATGTTTGATCTGTAGCATCTTTATTGAAGCAGATTAATGGAAATTTCTCTCAAGTTGTGCCTTTTTGTCAATTGCCTTTTTTTACGATGGATGAAAGCCGCGAACCATGCAATGGTTCAGAGTTCAAATGAACAAAGAACGAAACGACAAATTTTCAACAATAAATAAAACAAAAATAAAAGATAATTGAAATAAATAAATAACAAAACAAATTTCTTTTGAAGATCAACCAATTGAAATTAAAACTTTAAAAACACATTTTTGAAACATCAATTGTGATAAAACAACAAGAAAATAAAACAAACTTGTTGAGTGGATACTTCCGTTTTTGGAATTTCCTACTCTTTGTGCACACAGCACAACCATCGTTATCTACACTAACTCTCTACACATCCTCGCAGAATTTCACATTCTGCACAAAACTCCACGAAGCTCTACAAATCTTCTTCAAAATCAACATTTCCACATGACACACCACTACAAATTCAACATCACAAGTTTCAACATCATCCACATGACACACCACTACAAATTCAACATCACAAGTTCTTTGTAAATTTCAAATCACATCTTCAAATTAGTACCTAAATCCTGATTCTCACCTAAATTAATTGATACCTAAATTTCAATTCTCTCATCTTCGGGTTGATACTTACATTTCAATTCTCACTTCTGAATCAATCCTAAATTTCTTATTCTTCACATTTGAGGTCGGTCCTCACATTTTGACGCTCTCTTTTAAGAATTGATCTCCATTTCAATTCTCATTTCTGAAAACAGTCCTAAATTTTTTATTCTTCACATTTGAGGTCGGACCTTACATTCTGACACTTTCTTTTGAGAATTGACCTACATTTCAATTCTCATTTCTGAATCAGTCCTAAATTTTTGATTCTTTACATTTGAGGTCGGACCTTACATTCCCACACCCTCTGTTGAGAATTGACTTACATTTCAATTCTCATTTCCGAATCAGTCCTAAATTTCTGATTCTTCTGATTCTTCTGATTCTTCACATTTGAGGTCGGTCCTCACATTCTGACGCTCTCTTTTGAGAATTGACCTACATTTCAATTCTCATTTCTGAATCAGTCCGAAATTTCTGATTCTTTACATTTGAGGTCGGACCTTACATTCCGACACTTTCTTTTGAGAATTGACCTATATTTCAATTCCCATTTCCGAATCAGCCCTAAATTTCTGATCCTTTACATTTAAGGTCGGACCTTGCATTCTAACACTTTCTTTTGAGAATTGACCTACATTTCAATTCTCACTTCCTTCTCA
>NW_018219417.1:144850-145869 GCF_001263595.1 Phalaenopsis equestris | reverse complement strand
CCTACATTTCAATTCCCATTTCATTCCCATTTCCGAATCAGTCCTAAATTTTTGATTCTTCACATTTGAGGTCGGACTTCACATTCCGACACCTTCTTTTGAGGATTGACCTACATTTCAATTCTCATTTCTGAATCAGTCCTAAATTTCTGATTCTTCACTGATTCTTCCTGATTCTTCACATTTGAGGTCGGTCCTCACATTCTGACGCTCTCTTTTGAGAATTGACCTACATTTCTATTCTCATTTTTAAATCAGTCCTAAATTTCTGATTCTTTACATTTCAGGTCGGTCCTCCAAATCTGACACTCTCTTTTGGGAATTGACCTACTTTTCAATTCTCATTTCAGAATCAATTCTATATTTCTGACTCATTACATTCGAGGTCGGTCCTTACACTCTGACTCTCCCTCTTTTTGAATTGATATTTGAATCTCAATTCCTACCTCATAGTCAACACTTACATCTTGACTCCCATCCTTTAGAAATCTTTGAAATTTCATAACTCAAAGTCCACTCTCCAATCCCCAGCGAGAGTCCCTACTTCTCGGCTTGATTAAGCACACAAACTGCTAATTCTCCAGCAAAAATAAATCACACACACAACTCTACACTTACTTCTGGGGCTGCTGACTTAGGAGTTTGTATTGGTTCTTGTTGATCTCGTCGGTCAACGCCAATACGCGCAGTGTGCTTGCCCAGCACACCACACCTATTGGGGGTCCATTTGTTGACCTCATTTTTTGTTGAGGTTTAGTTTTTCCTCATTAGTAGCTTAGGGTCTAGCCATAGGACTTTTCCTGTTGACTATTCCTAGAAAACTAGACTTGGAACACTCACCATTAGAAATTCCACCCTCTTCTTTACTCAACCTGGAGTTCCTCATATTGCTCTCAACCTCTATGTACTTAGTAGGTGGGGTCACTGTGGGGGAAACTCAAGATGAGTCACTCTTAGGATTGCTAGATCTTAGGGTTATCCTTGGGTGTTGGTCTGTCTGGAGCTAAGGCACTCACTAA
>NW_018219417.1:142761-144625 GCF_001263595.1 Phalaenopsis equestris | reverse complement strand
CATCTTGGCCTTTTACCCCTAAAACACCCCCAAATTACCAAAATACCCCTCTTTGACCCAAAATCCCAAAAATTCCAAAAATTCTCAGAAAATCCCAATAAATCCCAAATAATCCCAATTTCATTTCTCGCAACTATCACATGACCCAATTTGTCCAATTTGACCATCTTTACTAAAAACCCCCAAATTTGCCTTTTGAGGGCCCAAATTCCCCAAATTTAATTCAAATGTCCATCCATTTGATCTCAATTGATCCCAATTCCAATCCTAAAATAAAATTCACCTTTGATATGACCAAACTAAACCAAATACAAGCTCAATTGGTCCATAATTTGAGCCCAACTTTGATTTGGGTCAAAACCCCAATTTTGACCATATGACTTAATCTCACCAAATTGAACCCATAGCCTAGTCAATTGGCCTCAATTAATGTTGTAAAATCTTTATAACATTCCTATAAATCAAAATCAACCATCAATTGGCCATGGTGAAGTCTCAAATCCATTTGATTTTGGCCTAAATCCAAAATTCCCAAATTTAGCCCCAAATTAGCTAAATTCCCCAAATTTCATCCAATTGATAGCCTTAACCTCCAAATTGGCATCCAATTCATGTTGAAAACTCTTCATGAGGTACCTATTGACCATTTACAACAATAAATTTAGACTTATACCAAGGCTAACCCAAGTTAGACCCAAGTCTTGCCCAACATGATAAAATTGATTAAAGAATTGATTAAAGTTCAACTGATTAAAGTTCAACATTCCCTCAAATTGACCTTTCAATTGAACTCAAAACCACTTCCATCCTTCACCAAAGTTGTTCCTTATGATCATCTACACCAAATGCAACAATCAATTGGGCCATTTGACATGGCTAGCCTAACCCAAATTCGTGATGGATTCCTCTGGGTTCCCTGAGCTCTTAGCCACCTCCCCCTGGCTGGCCAGCCAGCCTAGTGGCCGAAAAAGCCCAAAATTGTGAGCCACTATCATGGCACCTTACTCAAACAAAACCTAGAGGCGAGCTCATCCAAATCAAACTATGGAGCTCCTTTGCCCTCCACCTACGCACCACAATG
The DNA here is from genome assembly GCF_001263595.1 of Phalaenopsis equestris. Classification (NCBI taxonomy): domain Eukaryota; kingdom Viridiplantae; phylum Streptophyta; class Magnoliopsida; order Asparagales; family Orchidaceae; genus Phalaenopsis; species Phalaenopsis equestris. Next base: position 143,544 of record NW_018219417.1, on the reverse strand, counting down.
CACCCAAACTTGTGCCTTGAGAGCCACCCCATGGCCATTTTCATAAAAAATCACCTCCCACGGCCATGGGAGGGGTGATGAAATTTCCTTAGAGAGGCCTCTCCAAACTTTGCGCAGAGCTTCCCTAAGACCCCCTCAATGCATTCCAACCTTTTTACCTCACCCATTCCCCTTGTCGGAGCTCAATTTTGAGCTTAAAACCCTGCCGGAAACCAGGAAAGAACCCAATACACCTCCACACTGTACCAAACTTCAATTGCTTGTGCCCACACCTTCACAAGAGTGAAAGAAGCCAGAGCCCCATCAAATCCCCCTTCCACAGAGCCTCTACCATAGCTCTAAAACAACACCTTAAATTGAGCTTGGTCGAATTTATACCTAGACTTTACACCAAGGTCAGGGACTCAATCCCTAGCCTCCTTGGACCCCAACGAATGTGCCGAGTATCTCTGATCGAAGCCTCCCTTCTCAGAGAAAAGGTATAAAACTCCTCCTCCTCTTGAGCTTATCTTGATTCTCCATTTACTTAAACTTGATTTTCATGGTACCTTAGCCGTATAGATGTGTTCGTCTCAGTTAGACGAGTCCATAGAATCAAACCTGAATTGATTTGGTCCAGTTTAGGCCGAGATCTTAAGGTTTTAGTCTGGATGGGCACGAGATCATTCTATCAGGGATGATGACGGGGAGCCCTTCGATCAAGCGTGTATCAAACGGACGGGGGAGATCGCGTCGGACGGCGCTTCGAGACATGAATAGCGGGCCGAGTCAGCAAGCTACGGG
>NW_018219417.1:140915-142668 GCF_001263595.1 Phalaenopsis equestris | reverse complement strand
GGGGTATTTTCTTATTTATTTAATCCCCAAAACTTCAAAAATACATAACTTTTTGTAGAAAAATCACAAAAATAAAATAAAAATACCTTCTTGCTCAGTGAACAAAGGAGAATAATGTGGACTATTTTTCAAGCCCATTTGATGTATAAAATATTTTTAATTAATTAAATATTATTTGGAATCATTTGATTCTCCATGCATATAGACACATCACCTTGGTTTAGATTTTTCACATATTGTAGCCTCTGTAAGGGGGAACATTCTCTAATTTTTTCAAAGTCAGATGAGGTTCCTATACAGAGATCCATATTTTTTAAGTTATTTCACATCATTTCTTTAAAATAATCATGGAAATTAGCATATTGGTTATTAAATCCTAAGAAAATTTTGGAAAGTCTACCATGACTAGAGCAACCTTTGAAAATAATTTCATCGGTCAAGTCACTTAAAACATCCTTAAATTCTTCAAATACTTTCGTTTTCGGCTCGTTAAGCAAACGAGCCGCCGAACACGAACACACTTTTTGAGCTTGAAATATCTCGTGTTCGGCTCGTTTACACCCCTAGTTTTTATAGGAATCAGAAAATTCATAATAGAATAGATAATGTACATTAAAGAAGTCTTTGTGTATATAGACATATGATATTTGAAAAATTATAATTGTTTGAGATAATTTTAAAGAAATCAATTGAATTAATTAAGATAGACAAATACCTAATAAATACAAGTGATTATGTTTCCTATATTATTTTCATAAACTATAAAATAATATTGTCCCCGATTAAAAAAAATGTCAGGTCAATCATATTCTTGCATATAACTATTTTAGGAGAATAGTAGATGTAGAGCTTCCTAATTACTTAGGAACAATTATAATATTTTTATTTATTTTTTAAATAAAGATATTTATTTTCAAAGCTTAAAAATAATTTTTAAAAGGCTAAAAAATGAGTTTTCACTAAAGTAATTCCAATAAATCATGGAAAAATCAAAAAAATATAAAATTTGCTCCTCTAAGTTCTCTGACCTTAGAGAGATTTTTAAAAAATATAAACTTAATTTTCACCACTTAAAATATTTTATTTTTATTAGATAGCCCAAAACTTAAAATAATTCCAATAAATCACAGACAATTCAAAAAATTATGAACTTTTATCCAAAGGCTTCTCTGGTCTAGGTATACCTCCAGTAAAAATTCGAAGGGATTATAACTTACCTTGGTCAAGTTAGGAATTTTCTTTGAAAAATCCTATTTTTTGCATTAAAATAATTATATAAATTAAATTAAATTTTAAAAAATCACATTTTCTTCTCTGATGTCTCAATGTACCAATGAATGAGGTTTAATAAAAATTTCAAAGTCATTTGAATTTAATTTGGCAAATTATGAAGTGTTAGAGCCTTAGGGGCAAATGTGTAATTTTGGAAATTTTGCCTTAATTAACATTTAGGCTTAATTCAAGGAGGGGAATGGGTAACCTCTAATATTAATCAATTCACTTGATGTTTGAAACATAAAGGGGTTAATTGGTAGAAACCAATTACACTTTCTCAATTAAGATTAATAAAGTTCTAATTTACTAAAATTTGGAAGTTTATTAAAATTAAATGATCCTAGACTTAGGGGTATAAATTTTGAAGTCAATAATTAATCAATTTAATACCCCCTATTTTGATTTTCGGATAAAATCCAAATCATGAATCATGAACACCTAAAGTTTAACCCTTTTCAAAATTAATTAAGACACTCAC
>NW_018219417.1:130163-140221 GCF_001263595.1 Phalaenopsis equestris | reverse complement strand
TAAGTTTCAGGTGGTGGAACGAGAAGACTCGCCAAGTACGCTTTTACAGTTTATAGTACCGTCTTTATTCTGTCTTTTTCCTTACATGTTTCATGCTTGCATTTACCTACATAAACTTGCATGTTAACCATAACCATAATCAAAACCAAAACTAAAATCAACCAAGATAAAATTCACCACCACAACATTCAAAATATAAAACAACTCAAAATTTAATCACAAACATCACACAAAACCACAACTTCAACTAAATTAAGATGTCTCTATCGGATAATCGGGAATCCCTCAGAAGAGGTAACCTACGGTTGCTAATGAGGCTTCCCACGGTTTAAATGAAATTATGGAACTCATTAAGTTGGGTTTAGTAAGTTCATTTGGACTAAGTCTATTTGTGTGATCATTTCACACAAATGGAAGCCCTAACTAATAAGATTGGCAGGATGAAACACCTAAATATTTCTCCTCAAAACTGAAGCCAAAACATTAGGATCGTTTGGGAAGTCACCGAGGTTCTCCTCTGGATCCATGACACCCCCTGGTTCTTCTTCCTTTGGATTCTACAATAAAATGTTCCAAATTTGATCCAATCCCCTTTCACACCTCTACGTCCGATTTCGTTGAAGAGTCTACCCTTTGAAATTCCTTGAAGATAATATTTCCTGATTTTTATCGAGAGTCTTCTTAAGTGACTTCGGTCAATTAGGTTGTAATTAACTATAGGAGCTTGCCCTTATAGGAAGCATGTCTGAACCCAGCTTAATATAAACCCTATTTAATATTTTATATTAAATAGGAGAATTTGTTGGGAAATACAAAGGTTTTGCAGACCAAACGGACGTCATACTTTCCTTAGTTTATTTGATCGAGCCTCATCCTCAAGTCTTGTGTTTATCCTTCAAGATAGATACAGGATTTGAGGTACAGTGCTCTTTCATTTTAAACTATGAAAAATATGGGGTCAGTTTGATTTCATACTTCAACGTCCTTCCGAAGCGGGCGACGGGATTTCAATTCCGGTGACCGACAGCTTCTTACGGGCAACCCACAAACCAACCCGAAATAACGCCGACAATGGCCCTGACCTTCTAGACTTAATTTTTCCTGAAAATAATTTTAGTCTTGTATTGTATAATAAAACTTATTGTCCACGCTAAAAATGCTTTTTCAAATCCTCTTTATCATGCCTCATTTTCATTATCTCCTTATAGATGTTGGCATTCTCATAAGATTCATTTCTTATCTTGCAAGCTCATTTAATTGCAATAATATTTTCTCACCAACATCTTTCAAATTATTATTAAACTCTTTAATAGCCCAATAAGCTTTATGCTCCAATTCAACTAGAAAATGACAAGCTTTCCCATATATGATCCTATATGGTGGCATTCCTATAGAAGTTGTGTAAGCAGTCCTATAGGTCAATAATGCGCTATCAAGTCTAGCAAACTAATCTATCATATTAGGCCTATTAGGATTTACAATTTTTTCTAGTATTCTCTTAATTTCATGATTGGATACTTTTGTTAAACTAATGGTTTGAGGTTTGTAAGATGTATAAATTATGTTTTTAATCCCATACTTTTGAGTTAATGTTTCAATTATTTTGTTCTTAAAATGACTTCCCCCATTTGTAATGATTATTCTAGGCATTCCAAATCTTGTAAAAATATTTTTCCTTAAAAATTTTGCAACACTCTTAGAATCACAGCTATGTAAAGCAACTTCTTCAATCCATTTAGAAACATAACCCATTGATATCAAAATATAAATTGTTTCAAAAGATGGTATAAATGATCCTATAAAATCTAAACCCCAAACATCAAAAAAATCAACGTCCAAAGTAAAATTTAGGGGCATTTCATTTCTTCAAGAAATATTTCCTACTCTTTGGCATCTATCACATGATTTTATATAGGTATTAACATCTTTGAATAATGTAGGTCAATAAAATCCAGTTTGTAGAATATTAAATGAAGTTTTATCAACCCCAAAATGTCCCCTAGAATCTGATTTATGATATTTTTGCATAATTTTTTGGGATTCTTCTATCGGTGCACATATTCAAATAACAAAGTCTTTACATTGTTTAAATTTTGGCACTGAAGACTACTGAAATGAGAAGATAATTTTTGACAAAACCTTTCCTGACTACAATTTTACTGCTTAAACGAGACCTCCTTTAATGGATGTGCTTGTCCTACCTAACAAAGCCAAACATGTGGTCGAGTTAGTCTGACCGGGGGCCTACATACATAGTGTAGCAGGCTTAAGGTGGTAGAAAGCCACTTTCATTGTAAAAATGCATGGTATCAGGCCATTGACTGGTAAGAAAAAAAACCACTGCCGTAAACCCATTTTGAAAAGCCTTTCAACACTACAAAAAACCTTCTCTTTTTCAAAATGAGCTTCGGCAGAAAAAAACAAAGTCATCAGCAAAAAAATTTATTAGAAAGAACTAGGTCACTCCGACTTGAAAAGGTTTCCAATTCAAAAACTTTGAAGAGAGTCTTTGAAGAAAAAGAAGAGAGAGGCGCTAGCTCGACTGAAAGGAAATGAGAACTTCTGTTATGCTTGATTAAATATTAAAAATAAGATTTTGCATCATGAATAAAATTTTTAATTTGATGGTTATCTAATCCGTAGGGTAAAATGTTACTAACTAAGTAGGTAACTATATAAACATACCACAGAATTTGCCATTCATTAATTTTATATAGTTGTTCATCAGGAAAACTTTTATTAATTTCACAATTAAAGTTAACATTATTTTCCTATTCAAGCATTGAAAAATGATCACCTGTCTAATTATCCACAGCTTGAAAATCAAATTCTTGCATCAAAAGGACCCATCTAATTAATCTTGATTTTGCATCCTTCTTTATCATTAAATATTTTATAGTAGAATAATTAATATGCATGATACATTTAGTTTCAATAAGATAAGGTCTAATTTTATCAAAAGCATGCACTATAGCTAATAATTACTTTTTAGTAGTAGTGTAATTAATTTAAGCTTTATTAAGGGTTTTACTAGCATAGTATATTACCTAAAAAATTTGATCATATATTTGCCCTAAAATAGCCTCTATAGCACAATCAATAGCATCACACATTAATTGAAAAGGCTTTTTCCAATCAGGTGAAACAATAATAGGTGCAGTCATTAGTTTTTCTTCTAATAAATTGAAGGCATTCACGCATTCCTCATTAAAATCAAAGTTAGTTTCCTTTTCCAAAAGATGACATAACTAATTGGAAATTTTTTAAAAGTCTTTAATATAATGCCTGTAGAAATCAACATGTCCTAGAAAAATTCTTATCCCTCTTACATTAGTAGGTGATCATAATTCAACAATAACTTGAATTTTTGCTGTATTTACTTCCATGCCTTTCTCAGAAATCTTAGGTCCTAACGAAATCCCTTCTACAACCATAAAATGACATTTTTCCCAATTAAAAACAAGATTTGTTTCTTCACAGCATTTTAAAACTCTTGTTAAATGATTTTAACATGAATTGAAAGAGGTACCAAAAAATGAGAAATCATCCAAATAAAATTCAATTCCTTTCTCAATTAAATAAAAAAGAATTGACATTATACATCTTCGAGAAGTTACACGTGCATTACTTAATCCAAATGGCATCCTCATAAAAGAAAAAGTTCTATATGACCTAGTAAATGTTGCCTTCTCTTGATCCTTAGGAGCTATGGGTATTTGGTGGTATCCGAAATATCCATCCAAAAGCAAAAATAGAGATGTCGATCGACTCTATCCAACATATGATCCAGAAAAGATAAATGAAAGCAATTTTTCCTAGTGGCAGTATTTATTTTACTATAATAAAAAAAGACTCATCATCCAATGACTTGTCTTATTGGATTTAATTCATTTTTTTTCATTTACAACTACTATCACTTCCCCTTTTTTAGGAACACATTTAATAGGACTAACCCATGAACTGTCTGAAATAGGATAAAAAATTCTCGCATTCAACCACTTTAAAATTTATTTCTTAATAACTTCCTTCATTATAGAATTCAATCTCATTTAAGGATCAGCCCTAGGCTTATGATTATCTTCCATTAAAACTCTGTGCATACATATTGAATGACTGATTCCTTTAATATCAGCTAATGTCCTTGCAAATGCTTTCTTATGATTTTTCAATGTCTCCAATAATTTTTTCTTCTTATTCTGTAGTCAAATCTGAGGATATAATAATTGGTAATGTAGATGGGTTCCCCAAAAAAGCGTTCTAAAGGTTTTTCAGTAGAAGGAATTAAAGGTTTACTATTCTCAATAGTATCTAAAATTTCAAAATTTTTCTAAACATAAATTGAATCCTCAATGGTTATCTCATTTGATTTACCCTTAAATTCACTTTCAATTTCAATTTCCAGTTCTTCTTTATCTAATATTACTTCATCTTTTTAATTTGATATGACTTCACGTCTTTCTTTGTAATACTTAGAAATCATATAACCAATAATGTCCATTTTGTAACATTTATCATCCTTTCCTTTATCAGGATACTTTATTGATTTAAGCACATTAAATGTAACTTCCTGGTCAGTAACAATCATGGTTAATTCTTCTTTTTGCACATCTATTATAGCACGTTCGATAATAAGGAAAGGTCTCCCTAAAATTATAGGAATTTATTTATCTTCAACCATATCTGAAACAATGAAATAAACAGGGAAGATAAATTTATCCACTTTAACTAACACATCTTTTATAACCCCCTTAGAGTAAGTAATATATTGATCAACTAATTGTAGGGTTACAGTAGTGGGAGATATCTCTCATGGACCTAAACTTCTAAATATAGATAATGACATGAAATTAATGCTTGCTCCTAGATCACATAGAGCTTTTGTACAAAATTTTTCTCCAATTGCACAAGAGATGGTGAAACTACCAGGATCTTTAAGTTTGTAAGGAAGATTCTTCTAAATTATTGCACTACATTCTTCACTAACTGCAACAGTTTCATAATTTTCAAACTTCCTTTTTTATGTAAAAATTCTTTCATAAATTTAGCATAACTCGATATATGTTCCAACGCTTCTATAAAAGGAATATTAATTGCAAGCTTCTTAAATATCTAAAAAAACTATGAAAATTAGGATGGTTTTTTGCAATAATTGGAATATGGGTTATTAGGTCCATTAATAACATTTATAGTTTATAATGAAGTTTGAAAATCAATCATTTCTCCTAATGAATTTTCTTCAATCATGTTGGCACTAAAAAGTTGATTGGGAGATTGAAGTTGTTGGCTGTTATATATATATATATTAATTTTTATTTTTTTAAAAAAGGAGACATAGGCTCCTAATTCATTAAATTAAAGAGATGCAAAAAAGGAAGGCACAATAAAGGCACGCCCCAAAAGTTAAAGAGAAAGAACTCTTATGAAAGGTAAATCAACAATATCTCCTTTCAACAATAAGTTTAAAGAAGGAGTGGTACAAGTATCTATGAAGGGACTCTGAGAGTGGATGCCAACATTAGCAAGCCAATGAGCAGGTATGTTACCCTCCCTATATGTATGAGAAAATGATAGCCTAATCTCCATGCTCAAGGATTGTATGCCAGTGATCCAATTAATCAGATACCAAGGGGTAGATATCCTCCCATCAAGAATGTTGATTAAGGTCATGGAGTCAGTTTCAACCATTAATTGGTTCAAGCTACAATTTTTGGCCACGTACACTGCCCAATAAACAACTTGAGCTTCAGCTTCTAAAGGGTCCTCAGCCCTGGCAGGAGACTGAAAATAGAGGAGCCCTGGCAGGAGACTGAAAATAGAGTAAACATTCCCCACTATCATTTTTGAATACCCAACCTACCCCTGCATTAGGAGCAATGAAGCTTCCATCAGTGTTGACTTTGACCCAACCCTTAGGAGGAAAACTCCAATGAACAAGAATAAATTGTATTTTTCCTTGAACAGTTGATGGAGGTTGGGCATATGATCTCAAGAAGTTTTCTGTGACAATACAGTTTTTGTAAATAGTTGTAGCAATTAGTGGCGAGGGAAGTGGCATCCACTTGGGCTTCATCATATTTCATCTTATTTCTAGCCATCCAAACAAACCAAGCAATGGTGCAAGGGATGGGAGGGAGAGATTGAGCATGCCAATCTTCCCAGCTTAGGTAAAAATCATGCCAGGACAACTGAATAGTATTAAGTTACAGTCTAGATAAAAAGAGGTTCCAAACTTATTGAACAATGGAGCATTTGAAGAACAAATGGTGGAGTGTTTCTTCTTCAGTTTTACATAGGCTGCATCTGGAGGGGCCTCTCAAGCCTTTTAATTTTAAAATATCATCAAAACTTTTAATTTTAAAATATCATCAGTGGGAATGAAACCATAGAATAATCTCCAAGACAAGAAAGCCATATAAGGAGAAAGGAACTTGTTCCAAACACATTTGCCCCAAAAAACATCCTGTTGAGGAAAGCAGAAACTAGCTATAGAAGCAGAAAAAATGAAACCTTCTTCTTCACTATAAGTTTATCCTTCTTGGATCTGTCAATAGGTTTTTCAGGACTATATTAAGTAATCTATTATCAAGGATGTTCTGAAGAGCTTTCTGGTTCCAACCATCATCAGACCAAAGGTCAGCCACCTGTGTTGTAGGGTTGAATTGAGAACCAGATAATGGAGTGATAATGCCTTCTGTAGTCTAATTATCTAGTCACACATTGAGTCTGCCTTCCCCTATTTCCCAAATAAATAACTGTTCAGCCTTATATCTCATCTTCAGCATGTTTTTCCATGTTCTTGAATCCCCCAATCTATTAGTCACAAGAGACAGATGCAGATCTTTGCAATATTTTCCTTTCAAGAATTTAGCCCAAATAGAATTATGTGCTCTAAACATAACCCAGAGTTTACAAAAGTTGGTATGGGTAATCTGCTGGAAGCTTTTAAGCCCCAGCCCACCTGCTCTAGCACTGCCACAAACCTTTTGCCATCTCACCCAATGCACCTGCTTTCTCTGACCTGCCCAAAGGAATCTGTTGAAAGTTATTTCAAGAGTAGATTGGATGGATTTCATTATAATAGATACCTGTGATATATAAGATGGAAGAGCAGCCAAAATACGTTTTAGGAGAGTAATTCTTCCCCCCATTGGAGAGAAAAGTGTTAGACCAGCTGTTGGGTTTGTCTTGGACTTTTAAGATAATATCATCAAATTGGACTTGCCTTGTCCTCCCTTTGAGCAATAAAGTCCCCAAGTATTTCAAGGGAAGATAATTAGAACAAAAGCTAGTAAGATCTAAAATCCAATGCTTGATATCTAGTTTCACCCTTTTGCTAAACACAGCTTAGCATTTCTATTTATGAAATTTCATTCTAGAGCATTCTTAAAAATTCTCCAGACATTGGAAAAGAAAATTAACAACAGGTTTAGTAGCTTTGGAAAATATAATAACATAATCAGCAAAGGCTAAATGGTTCACAATAATGTTAGATCTATTTGAAATACTGGATTGAGAGAATCCCCTTGCAGATAGCACCTCCTCAATGAATTCCCAATTATGGTTTCATAAGCCTTTTAGATATCATGTTTGAAAATAAGATTCCCTCCTCTACACTGTTTGTCCAAATCCAGGACTAATTCTTGAGCCAAGAGAACATTCTCCACTATACTTCTCCCTTGTATAAAGGCTGATTGATTTTCACCAATGAGATGATGTAAATGAGGCTGCAATCTATTGGAAATCACCTTGTTAATAATTTTAGACAGCACATTAGTAAGACTGATAGGCCTGAAATGGTCCCAAATGAGCTTGGAGTTATTTTTGGGAATTAAGGTAATGGTAGAGCATTTAAAATAGTTTGACAAATCCATCCCTCTAAAAAAACTTTGTATTGCCTCAATAATATCCCCTTTAATGATCTTCCATGCTTTCTTATAGAAATCTGCTAAGAATCCACATGGGTCTGCCACTTTGGAGCTGTCAATGGAGGTGAGGGCTGACCAAATTTCCAATTCCCCAGGAATAGAAGCCAAGTCCAGGTTTCTTGTGTAACTCTGATCAAATAGGTCTTGCTGAGTTGGAAGCCTGAAGACTGGAGGTTGAGTGAAGAGAGTTTGGAAATAATGAATAGCACTAGCAGCAATTAAGTTTTCAGATTGAATCTAGTGCCTTGAGGGATCTCTAATTTTGTGAATGGTGTTGCATTTCCTCCTATAGTTGATGCAAGCATGAAAGTACTTATGTCCCCTTCACAGAATCTAGTCTTAGCAGCATTTTGAGCATAGAATTCCTCCTACATACTAATTGCATTCATCAGCTTTTAGTAACCAACATTAAATCCTTTTCATTATCAGGATTGTTTTCCAGCTTGGTCTCCATATCATTCACTTCCTTTTCAGCATCCTTTACTTTCAAAGTAATATCCTCCACCACAGTCCAGTTCTAATTAGACAGTTGTTTACCAATCTTCTTTTGCAGCAACCATTATTTAATCAAAGGATTAGAGTGGTCACAATCTCTCCATGCCAAAGATATTTGATTAAAAAAATCTTGGTGAGAAGACCACATGTTGAGATATCTAAAGTTAGACTTATGCGTGATTAGAGATGCAGAAATAGTGATAAGTTGACCAAAGGAAAATATGTTGAGATTTTCATACCTATTTTACTTTCATACCTATTGAGATTTTCATACCTATTTTACACTAATTTTGATGACATTGCACTTTAAAGAAAAGTATTTTTGATGTTTTGTTGTAGGAATGATGAATTAGGTTCATTGGAGAAAAAAGGTGCAAAAAGGAGAGAATTTGAAGCGAAAAGGACCAAAATGTGAAGATTTGAACTAGGCCACCGACATCAAGCCCAACGACACTGACGACAGACTTTTCTCGAGACTCCATATTTAATTCATTTTGAAGGCCCGCCGACGACGCCCTCGAGACCGTCGACGGTGAGCTCGGCGGTTATGTCCAACAATGCATTGGATGAGGTCAAATTTTAGAGGGGTGCTTAGGCAACACTTGGAAAAACTCATCCACAAATTTAAAAGAAGAATTTGGCCAAAAATTAGAGAGGTCCTGGAAGTTAGAAAGGTCTTGGAGGTTAGAGAGATTCCATTAGTGCATACAGAATTTACTAGAGTGTCAAAATTGTGAGGAATTCTTCGAGATATTGTAAGAGTGGAGGGAAAGTGCGAGATTTCTTCCTCCTTACCGCTTCGAAGAGGAATTTTGTGTGTTGTATGGAAAGGAAGAGATTCAGAGGAACTTCGAGGAGTTTGCTTGGGGAGAAATTAGAGATAAGTTTATTTACTTGTTGTAGTTTATATGACTTTGCTTTTATATATGAATTCCAGGTTTTGTTGTGTTTTTTCCATGAGATCTGAGTAGTTTTCTCTCTCTTTCTCCTTGTCTTGAGATTTGTGAAATGGTGAATTGAATTGGTTGAGCCATGAAAATGTTAAAAAAATTGTGATAATCTTTTCACTTCAATCTTAATTTACTTTCAATCTGGCCAATTAATTTATTAAAATATGTTGAGTTTTACAACTGGAGTGAAGATTACATCCAAGATTCAGGGAGCTCAAAGCCCTTGTAAGTTGGGTACAAATAAATAAGGAAATAAAATTATCGGGCGAAGAATTGGAGATTTTAGAGTGACAGACTAAAATCCCTAATTTGGTCATATAGTTTGGGTGATGAAGTGTAGATGTTAGCCCTCAGGCGAGGGGAACGTGGGAGCTCCGAAGTGAGAGTCGCAAAGGGTAAAGAATAGGTATGCTCCTATTTGACACAATACAATTAGAACTGATTCACTTTATCCATTCACTATAATTTCTTGACAAGGAGAATGATACTTTCTTATATATTGAATATCACATTAAAAACCTTATTAGTAAAATTAGTTTTTTAAGAGTTATTAAAATTAAATATTTATTTCAATTTCCTATTAAAGACAGACAAGCAATTTGAAATCTATTGTTATGTTTAAGTATTGCTTTTCTAAAATCTTAGTTCGTAGTTCTAATATTACCTAATATTACTCCCTGTGGGATCT
>NW_018219417.1:129503-129890 GCF_001263595.1 Phalaenopsis equestris | reverse complement strand
GTAACAGACAAATTAGGATTATTAGAAAATTTTTACTTAAATTGCAACTTATTTTCATATTTAGTTAACTATTTTCATAATTGTTTTACTGTGCACTGATTTCAAATTGTATGCGTAAATTTGGACATGAAAATCTTATACCCTACGATTCCGAATTAGAACACACTATTAGAAAAATTAGAAGATTAAGAAGAGAACATAGAAATTCCGATACAATAGAAAATAACATGAACAATCAAGGAATAGAAAATGAATACCAACCTAGACCCCTACGAGATTATGCAAATCCTACAACAGATGAAATCCACTTATCTATCGAAAATCCTGATATAGCTGGTAATTCTTTTGAGCTTAAACCCACTATTATCCAAATGATACAAAAAATGA
>NW_018219417.1:127460-129456 GCF_001263595.1 Phalaenopsis equestris | reverse complement strand
AAGATCCTAATTTACACCTCGCTAGTTTTTTGCTACCTTTAAGTACCTTTAAATATGACATAGTTTCAAACGATGCTGTTAGACTTAGACTTTTTCCTTTTTCACTTAGGGATAAGCCTAAGATGTGGTTAAATTCATTAGCACTAGGATCTATTTGAACTTAGGGAGAACTTTCACAGAAATTTCTATCCAAATATTTCCCTCCATCCAAAACTGCTAAACTTAGAAATGACATAACATCGTTCTGTCAAATTAATGGAGAGTCAATATACAAAGCTTGAGAGAGATTTAAGGATCTTCTTAGGAAATGCCCTCATCATTCATTACCAGATTGGTTGATAATTCAAACTTTTTATAATGGATTATTCATTAATAGAAGAGTAGCTACCAATAATTTTCAAAGTTAGGAAATGCCCTCTCTCTTAGGTCGATTATAGATGTTGGTGGTGGTGGTTCTTTAATGTCAAAACCTTTTGGTGAAGCTTATTCATTAATAGAAGAGTTGGCTACCAACAATTTTCAATGGCCCTCTGAACGGGTAAATCCTAAAAGAGTAGCTAGTATCCATGATTCTGATGCGATATCTATGTTGGCTTCACAGATTGCTGCAATATAAAAAAAATTAGATCATTATGGAATGAATTATTCTCCAACACCTACTATGATGGAAGAGAACTCATCTGGGTAATTTATGGATGTTCAACCTTCATATGAGAATTTAAATGCTATTAATAGACCCAACAACCCTTATTCAAACTATTATAATCCAAGTTGGAAGAATCATCCAAATTTTAATTGGAATAACAATTCTTCTACAAATCAACAATGGGCTAACAACACAGTGAATCCATGAGGAAATTCATCTAACCAAGGAAATATTAATTATAGACCTTCTTATCCTCTAGGATTTAACAGTAACACTCAATTTAAGGAAAAGAAGTTGTCTATGGAAGAGCTGATATTAAACATGGGTCAACAATTGCAAAATCAAGGAAATCAATTACAAATTCAAGGAAATCAATTACAAAATCAAGAAACTGCTATTAAGAATATTGAAAATCAATTAGGGCATATCGCTACTGCGCTTAGTAACCGAACATTAGGAACTTTTGCTAGTACTATGGAACTAAATCCTAAAGATCAAGGAAAAGAACAAATTAAAGCGATACAATTACGAAGTGGAAAAGAATTGGAAACAAGAGTACAAAAAGAAACGAAAACTGAAAAAGAGAAAGTGGATACCGACAAAGAAAAGAATCATGAGTACCCAGATTTAAAATATCCACTTACACTAATGAAAAGTACTGTGGAGAAACCTCCACCACCGTTTCCTCAAAGATTGAAGCAAAACAAACAGAATAAAAAATTTTCCAAGTTTATAGAAATTCTTAAGAAGTTAACGGTAGATATTCCCTTCGTAGAAGCTTTAGAGAAAATGCCCAATTATGTGAAATTTATGAAAGATATTCTGAACAAGAAAATGAAGTTCACTGATAATGAAATTGTTGCACTTAGTGAAGAGTGCAGTGCAATTATTCAGAAAAAGCTTCCTGAAAAATTAAAAGATCCTGGCAGTTTTACTACACCGTCTGCTATCGGTGAAAAATTTTATGGAAGAGTTTTATGTGATTTGTGAGCCAGCATTAATCTTATGCCTCTATCATTTTTCAAAAGATTAGGATTAGGAGAAGTCTCACCTACTTCTGTAACTCTTCAGTTAGCCGATCGTTGAGTTACATATCCTAAGGGAGTTATAGAAGATGTGTTAGTAAAAGTTGATAAATTTATCTTTCTTGTGGATTTCATTATTTTAAGGAAATACCAATCATTTTAGGGAGACCATTTTTAGCTACCGGAAAAGCTATGATAGATGTTCAAAAAGGAGAATTAATGATGAGAGTTAACGATCAACAAGTGACTCGTAACATTGTGAAATCTATGAAATACCCTGCTGTTGAAAGAGATAATGAATTTTTTTGCATGGAAATTAGTGAAC